>NC_079157.1:35286901-35586901 GCF_947563725.1 Argiope bruennichi
AAAATTACAAAAATATAATAATTATATAAATAAAATATTATTATAATATGAAATAATAATATATTATTTCAAGATTTAATCATAAATATATCTGAGAGAATATGTTAATTAGAATAATAATTGTATTAGAAATATATACATTACTAAAATTGAAAATAAAAAAAATATTTTGGTGATAATAAATATTTATTTTATTTATTTATTTATGTAATTTTTGTAAAAATAAACTTCGAAATTATATATATTATAGAGGAAAATGTTAAAATTGCGATGAGTTTTCAATTAAAATGTTCATAAAAATTTTGGAATGTTCTTTTTAAGTGACTGCGCACTGAAAAAGAAGAATTGTACAGAATTTAGCATTATATTTAACCTTTCATGGTGAAATATATATATATATAGTGTGCCAGCTAGAATTATAATGTTATGAGTATCAATTCTATAATATAAAAGATAAAGGGAAAATCCTAAATCTCTGAAAATGTTTGATTAAAGCTGCATAAAACAGCTTATTATAAAAGCTGAAAGTTTTCACTATAGAGTAAATATAAAAATAATATTTACTGGCAAAATACATAAGGCTTAGCGTTTTATTTATAAATCAAGCACAGTACGTACAAATAACATTTTACATTCTAGATGTAATTTTCTACAACAAAAACATTAATAACATCTCCAAACATATTTTCTAAGATTTTAATTTATTCGTCAGTTGAAAAGATTAAAAAAAAGAATATTTCCAAATAAACAAGTCAAAAGATAAATAAGAGCAACAAATGCAATTCAAGTAAACATTTGCCCAAGAACAGCTGCGTTTTCACGACTTTTTATTCAAGAGGCAGATGAAATACAATTTTCACCCGCCGAAAAATCCATTTTGTTCTTTCTTTCAATTATATTGATGCCTCTTTTTTCCATCAAAGATTTAAAAATTGAATAAATAAACAAGAAGTGAAAGCAGGAAAGATTGGACGCTGAACTTTGTGTTTTGACCCGATTGTTAGATTTTTAAAACAAAAGGAAACAACCGTCGTGACGTCATCCGCTGCGAATCTAAAAGTCAGTACAGTTAAAAAGGGAGAAGGCGTGGGCTGTGAGATTTTAAAAAGGAAATTTTTGTTTACGTATAATTATTTGGGTAAAGGTTTTCGGGCAAAAACCAAAGTAGGACGAGCAAAAGGGTGCAACAGCCCATGCCAGCGAGGTATTGTTTGAATAAGGAAAATGCGATTTTCTTTTCCCTCTTCCTCTGAACATATAGTTGCAGAAAAATTCCTCTCCTTGTTAAAAATCAATCGATGGAATGCAAATTTAATGCAGAAAAAGCAAAGGGAAAAATTGGTATTGGATGCAAAATGAGAGCAACAATGATACAAGCCTTAAAAAAATATGTTTAAAGAATTCGAATATAGCTGAAAAAGGAGCGAATCATTAAGCTCAAAAATTGAAGGAAATACTTGTAATAAGGATGTAAATTACATTCTAGATTTACTAAATTAGAAAGAGGAATGCAACACAAAAAGATTTTAATAAAAAATATGTTTTAATTTTGAAAAAAAAACAATTTATATTTTAATGGCAAAGTTTAAAACCTGATGATCCGTAGAATACAAAGGAGTTTTTAAGTAACATCTGACGAAATTAATGTTTCATCTATTTCCTGTCCAAATATATAAAATATGAAATAAATTATCGTTTAGTTTTGACTGGCGGAAATCATTATTTGTAATTCATAATAAAAATGTTTCTTCCTGCAGTAGATAGGGCATTGTTTTTATAAAAAAGGTATAAACGCTGCAGTTATTCAAGTGCTGAAAAATCAATAGTTCAATTAAAATAATTAGACATTTGATTTAATGCAACGTATTGTGAAAACAATTGGTAAATTTTCCGTTATTTATCAATTAAATTTCAGCATTTATGGATTGAAAAGATATACATCTTATTTTATCGGTCCAGAATTAGATAATGCAATTCTAATTCGAAAAACTTTGAATAAATCATTTAATCGATCTCTGAATTAGAAAGTGTTTGCTTTTTATTTTTTTCAGGCAAAACACAATATTTTTTCCAACTTTCAAAAGATTCTCAGTTTTATCAAATATTTTCTATTAAGTATTTCAGAAAACAATCACCTTACTTCACAGCATGTAACAAATATTCATAAAATGGTAAATTCTACAGTTGTTTTAAGAAATTTGAATAACAATAAAGGGGATTTTTTTAATATTATAAATTGACAAAAAGGAAGAAATTATTGAATACCTATCTTCTCGTGTTATCGGTTCAAGAAAAATAACTATACATTATCGCAATAATCTGAATGATTTTAAATCAACGATTTATATTATCCTGTTTGTTTATTTTATGGGATAAACATGCTTTGTTTTTCAGAAGGATTCACTATCATTTCTTATTATTTCTTTCGAAAAATGATGGCAAAGCAAAGATGCAGAAAAGCTGAATTTTGTGAAGTTAGTTGTACCTAACCGAAGAAAAAAAATATGACGGATAAAAAAAACTGAATGGATTATTTAAAGGAAGAAAAAAAATTGCTTGCCAGAGGTCTTCACTTATAAAAGAAACTGGGAAAAAAGGCATCCCTTAACTTAGGTTGAATGGTAAGATTCATTTCAAAATATATTTTGCGTTTGTTGAAAAGGGGTTACTGTAATAATTACTTAAAATTACTGTAATAAAATTCTTATGCAATTAAATAATTTTTCCTGAATGTTACTGAAGAATATTAAATTCCTGTAGTTTCCATTTGAAATTATTCAAATATAGTTTAAAGAAATCATGTTATATCTTAATAGGATACTATGGCAAAACAATGATGTATTTAAGACACTTGAAGTTCGTTCGTCAGTCTTTCGTTTCCTAACAATTTTGTCAATGTCGCATCTAGTTAAATTTTATAATTTCAAACTTGAGAGCAAGGACTGACAGTTTGTAATTGAAATTATTTATTGAAGATTAAGCTTAATTATTATTATATTTAAATTTATTACGATTGAAATTATTTATTAGTTTATATAAATTTAGTAGATTTATTATTAAGATCGAACTTATTTATTAGTTTATTTATATTTATTAAGATTGAACGTATTAATTAATTTATATAAATTTAGTATATTTATTATTAAGATCGAACTTATTTATTAGTTTATTTATATTTATTAAGATTGAACTTATTAATTAATTTATATAAATTTAGTATATTTATTATTAAGATCGAACTTATTTATTAGTTTATTTATATTTATTAAGATTGAACTTATTAATTAGTTTATTTATATTTATTAAGATTGAACTTATTAATTAATTTATATAAATTTAGTATATTTATTATTAAGATCGAACTTATTTATTAGTTTATTTATATTTATTAAGATTGAACTTATTAATTAATTTATTTATATTTATTCAGATTGAACTTCTTTATTAGTTTATTTAGACCTTTTAAGATTGGACTTAGTTATTATTTTATTTGTCTTTTATACTCTTCTTTGGACACTATATTTATGCATCAGTGTATTTTCTTTTAAAATTTAACATTCAAATGAATAAAAATCAAAAAATTCTGATACTTCTGTTAAGAAATTAATCTAAAGAAACGTTTATAATATCAACTCATCAAACAAAATATTTTTTTTAATTTATAAATTTCAATGATATTCAGAGCCTAATGGAGCTATCAGATCCAAAGATCAGAGCCTAATGGAGTTATCAGATCCAAAGATCAGAGCCTAATGGAGCTATCAGATCCAAAGATCAGAGCCTAATAGAGCTATCATATCCAAAGATCAGAGCCTAATGGAGCTATCAGATCCAAAGATCAGAGCCTAATGGATTTATTAGATCCAAAGATCAGAGCCTAATGGAGCTATCAGATCCAAAGATCAGAGCCTAATGGAGCTATCAGATCCAAAGATCAGAGCCTAATGGAGATATCAGATCCAAAGATCAGAGCCTAATGGAGTTATCAGATCCAAAGATCAGAGCCTAATGGAGCTATCAGATCCAAAGATCAGAGCCTAATGGAGCTATCATATCCAAAGATCAAAGCCTAATGGAGTTATCAGATCCTAATGGAGCTATCAGATCCAAAGATCAGAGCCTAATGGAGTTATCAGATCTAAAATCAGAGCCTAATGGAGCTATCAGTCCAAATATCAGAGCCTAATGGAGCTATCATATCCAAAGATCAGAGCCAAATGGAGTTATCAGATCCTAATGGAGCTATCAGATCCAAAGATCAAAGCCTAATGGAGCTATCAGATCCTAATGGAGCTATCTGATCCAAAGATCAAAGCCTAACGGAGCTATCATATCCAAAGATCAGAGCCTAATGGAGTTATTAGATCCTAATGGAGCTATCAGATCCAAAGATCAAAGCCTAATGGAGCTATCAGATCCTAATGGAGCTATCATATCCAAAGATCAGAGCCTAATTGAGTTATCAGATCCTAATGGAGCTATCAGATCCAAAGATAAAAGCCTAATGGAGCTATCAGATCCTGATGGAGCTATCAGATCCTAATAGAGCTATCAGATCCTAATGGAGCTATCATATCCAAAGATCAGAGCCTAATGGAGTTATCAGATCCTAATGGAGCTATCAGATCCAAAGATCAAAGCCTAATGGAGCTATAAGATCCTAATAGAGCTATCAGATCCTAATGGAGCTATCATATCCAAAAATCAGAGCATAATGGAGCTATCAGATCCAAAGATCAGAGCGTAATGGAGCTATCAGAGCCTAATGGAGCTATCATATCCAAAGATCAGAGCCTAATGGAGTTATCAGATCCTTAATGGAGCTATCATATCCAAAGATCAGAGCCTAATGGAGTTATCAGATCCAAAAATCAGAGCCTAATGGAGCTATCAGATCCAAATATCAAAGCCTAATGCAGCTATCATATCCAAAGATCAGAGCCTAATGGAGTTATCAGATCCTAATGGAGCTATCAGATCCAAAGATCAAAGCCTAATGGAGCTATCAGATCCTAATGGAGCTATCAGATCCTAATAGAGCTATCAACTCCTAATGGAGCTATCAGATCCAAAGATCAGAGCCTAATGGAGTTATCAGATCCTAATGGAGCTATCAGATCCAAAGATCAAAGCCTAATGGAGCTATCAGATCCTAGTGGAGCTATCAGATCCTAATAGAGCTATCAGATCCTAATGGAGCTATCATATCCAAAGATCAGAGCCTAATTGAGTTATCAGATCCTAATGGAGCTATCAGATCCAAAGATCAAAGCCTAATGGAGCTATCAGAGCCTAATGGAGTTATCAGATCCTAATGGAGCTATCAGATCCAAAGATCAATGCCTAATGGAGCTATCAGATCCTAATGGAGCTATCAGATCCTAATAGATCTATCAGATCCTAATGGAGCTATCATATCCAAAGATCAGAGCCTAATGGAGTTATCAGATCCTAATGGATCTATCAGATCCAAAGATCAAAGCCTAATGGAGCTATCAGATCCTAATGGAGCTATCAGATCCTAATAGAGCTATCAGATCCTAATGGAGCTATCAGATCCAAAGATCAGAGCCTAATGGAGTTATCAGATCCAAAAATCAGAGCCTAATGGAGCTATCATATCCAAATATCAGAGCCTAATGGAGCTATCATATCCAAAGATCAAAGCCTAATGGAGTTATCAGATCCTAATGGAGCTATCAGATACAAAGATCAAAGCCTAATGGAGCTATCAGATCCTAATGGAGCTATCAGATCCAAAGATCAAAGCCTAATGGAGCTATCATATACAAAGATCAGAGCCTAATGGAGTTATCAGATCCTAATGGAGCTATCATATCCAAAGATCAGAGCCTAATGGAGTTATCAGATCCTAATGGAGTTATCAGATCCTAATGGAGCTATCAGATCCAAAGATAAAAGCCTAATGGAGCTATCAGACCCTGATGGAGCTATCAGATCCTAATAGAGCTATCAGATCCTAATGGAGCTATCATATCCAAAGATCAGAGCCTAATGGAGTTATCAGATCCTAATGGAGTTATCAGATCCTAATGGAGCTATCAGATCCAAAGATAAAAGCCTAATGGAGCTATCAGATCCTGATGGAGCTATCAGATCCTAATAGAGCTATCAGATCCTAATGGAGCTATCATATCCAAAGATCAGAGTCTAATGGAGTTATCAGATCCTAATGGAGCTATCAGATCCAAAGATCAAAGCCTAATGGAGCTATCAGATCCTAATGGAGCTATCATATCCAAAGATCAGAGCATAATGGAGCTATCAGATCCAAAGATCAGAGCCTAATGGAGCTATCATATCCAAAGATCAGAGCCTAATGGAGTTATCAGATCCTAATGGAGCTATCATATCCAAAGATCAGAGCCTAATGGAGTTATCAGATCCAAAAATCAGAGCCTAATGGAGCTATAAGATCCAAATATCAAAGCCTAATGGAGCTATCATATCCAAAGATCAGAGCCTAATGGAGTTATCAGATCCTAATGGAGCTATCAGATCCAAAGATCAAAGCCTAATGGAGCTATCAGATCCTAATGGAGCTATCAGATCCTAATAGAGCTATCAGCTCCTAATGGAGCTATCAGATCCAAAGATCAGAGCCTAATGGAGTTATCAGATCCTAATGGAGCTATCAGATCCTAATAGAGCTATCAGATCCTAATGGAGCTATCATATCCAAAGATCAGAGCCTAATGGAGTTATCAGATCCTAATGGTGATATCAGATCCAAAGATCAAAGCCTAATGGAGCTATCAGATCCTAATGGAGCTATCAGATCCTAATAGAGCTATCAGATCCTAATGGAGCTATCAGATCCAAAGATCAGAGCCTAATGGAGTTATCAGATCCTAATGGAGCTATCAGATCCAAAGATCAAAGCCTAATGGAGCTATCAGACCCTAATGGAGCTATCAGATCCTAATAGAGCTATCAGATCCTAATGGAGCTATCATATCCAAAGATCAGAGCCTAATGGAGTTATCAGATCCTAATGGAGCTATCAGATCCAAAGATCAAAGCCTAATTGAGCTATCAGATCCTAATGGAGCTATCAGATCCTAATAGAGCTATCAGATCCTAATGGAGCTATCAGATCCAAAGATCAGAGCCTAATGGAGTTATCAGATCCAAAAATCAGAGCCTAATGGAGCTATCAGATCCAAATATCAGAGCCTAATGGAGCTATCATATCCAAAGATCAGAGCCTAATGGAGTTATCAGATCCTAATGGAGCTATCATATCCAAAGATCAAAGCCTAATGGAGCTATCAGAACCTAATGGAGCTATCAGATCCAAAGATCAAAGCCTAATGGAGCTATCATATCCAAAGATCAGAGCCTAATGGAGTTATCTGATCCTAATGGAGCTATCAGATCCAAAGATCAAACCTAATGGAGCTATCATATCCAAAGATCAGAGCCTAATGGAGTTATCAGATCCTAATGGAGCTATCAGATCCAAAGATCAAAGCCTAATGGAGCTATCAGATCCTAATGGAGCTATCAGATCCTAATAAAGCTATGAGATCCTAATGGAGCTATCAGATCCAAAGATCAAAGCCTAATGGAGCTATTAGATCCTAATGGAGCTATCAGATCCTAATGGAGCTATCAGATCCTAATAAAGCTATGAGATCCTAATGGAGCTATCAGATCCAAAGATCAGAGCCTAATGGAGTTATCAGATCCAAAAATCAGAGCCTAATGGAGCTATCAGATCCAAATATCAGAGCCTAATGGAGCTATCATATCCAAAGATCAGAGCCTAATGGAGTTGTCAGATCCTAATGGAGCTATCAGATCCAAAGATCAAAGCCTAATGGAGCTATCAGATCCTAATGGAGCTATCAGATCCAAAGATCAAAGCCTAATGGAGCTATCATATCCAAAGATCAGAGCCTAATGGAGTTATCAGATCCTAATGGAGCTATCAGATCCAAAGATCAAAGCCTAATGGAGCTATCATATCCAAAGATCAGAGCCTAATGGAGTTATCAGATCCTAATGGAGCTATCAGATCCAAAGATCAAAGCCTAATGGAGCTATCATATCCAAAGATCAGAGCCTAATGGAGTTATCAGATCCTAATGGAGCTATCAGATCCAAAGATCAAAGCCTAATGGAGCTATCAGATCCTAATGGAGCTATCAGATCCTAATACAGCTATCAGATCCAAAGATCAAAGCCTAATGGAGCTATCAGATCCTAATGGAGCTATCAGATCCTAATACAGCTATCAGATCCAAATGGAGCTATCAGATCCAAAGATCAGAGCCTAATGGAGTTATCAGATCCAAAAATCAGAGCCTAATGGAGCTATCAGATCCAAATATCAGAGCCTAATGGAGCTATCATATCCAAAGATCAGAGCCTAATGGAGTTATCAGATCCTAATGGAGCTATCAGATCCAAAGATCAGAGCCTAATGGAGTTATCAGATCCTAATGGAGCTATCAGATCCAAATATCAAAGCCTAATGGTGCTATCATATCCAAAGATCAGAGCCTAATGGAGTTATCAGATCCTAATGGAGCTATCATATCCAAAGATCAAAGCCTAATGGAGCTATCAGATCCTAATGGAGCTATCAGATTCTAATAGAGCTATCAGATCCTAATGGAGCTATCATATCCAAAGATCAGAGCCTAATGGAGCTATCAGATCCTAATGAAGCTATCAGATCCAAAGATCAAAGCCTAATGGAGCTATCATATCCTAAGATCAGAGCCTAATGGAGTTATCAGATCCTAATGGAGCTATCAGATCCTAATAGAGCTATCAGATCCTAATGGAGCTATCAGATCCAAAGATCAGAGCCTAATGGAGTTATCAGATCCAAAAATCAGAGCCTAATGGAGCTATCAGATCCAAATATCAGAGCCTAATGGAGCTATCATATCCAAAGATCAGAGCCTAATGGAGTTATCAGATCCTAATGGAGCTATCAGATCCAAAGATCAAAGCCTAATGGAGCTATCATATCCAAAGATCAGAGCCTAATGGAGTTATCAGAACCTAATGGAGCTATCAGATCCAAAGATCAAAGCCTAATGGAGCTATCATATCCAAAGATCAGAGCCTAATGGAGTTATCTGATCCTAATGGAGCTATCAGATCCAAAGATCAAACCTAATGGAGCTATCATATCCAAAGATCAGAGCCTAATGGAGTTATCAGATCCTAATGGAGCTATCAGATCCAAAGATCAAAGCCTAATGGAGCTATCAGATCCTAATGGAGCTATCAGATCCTAATGGAGCTATCAGATCCTAATAAAGCTATGAGATCCTAATGGAGCTATCAGATCCAAAGATCAAAGCCTAATGGAGCTATCAGATCCTAATGGAGCTATCAGATCCTAATGGAGCTATCAGATCCTAATAAAGCTATGAGATCCTAATGGAGCTATCAGATCCAAAGATCAGAGCCTAATGGAGTTATCAGATCCAAAAATCAGAGCCTAATGGAGCTATCAGATCCAAATATCAGAGCCTAATGGAGCTATCATATCCAAAGATCAGAGCCTAATGGAGTTGTCAGATCCTAATGGAGCTATCAGATCCAAAGATCAAAGCCTAATGGAGCTATCAGATCCTAATGGAGCTATCAGATCCAAAGATCAAAGCCTAATGGAGCTATCATATCCAAAGATCAGAGCCTAATGGAGTTATCAGATCCTAATGGAGCTATCAGATCCAAAGATCAAAGCCTAATGGAGCTATCATATCCAAAGATCAGAGCCTAATGGAGTTATCAGATCCTAATGGAGCTATCAGATCCAAAGATCAAAGCCTAATGGAGCTATCATATCCAAAGATCAGAGCCTAATGGAGTTATCAGATCCTAATGGAGCTATCAGATCCAAAGATCAAAGCCTAATGGAGCTATCAGATCCTAATGGAGCTATCAGATCCTAATACAGCTATCAGATCCAAAGATCAAAGCCTAATGGAGCTATCAGATCCTAATGGAGCTATCAGATCCTAATACAGCTATCAGATCCTAATGGAGCTATCAGATCCAAAGATCAGAGCCTAATGGAGTTATCAGATCCAAAAATCAGAGCCTAATGGAGCTATCAGATCCAAATATCAGAGCCTAATGGAGCTATCATATCCAAAGATCAGAGCCTAATGGAGTTATCAGATCCTAATGGAGCTATCAGATCCAAAGATCAGAGCCTAATGGAGTTATCAGATCCTAATGGAGCTATCAGATCCAAATATCAAAGCCTAATGGTGCTATCATATCCAAAGATCAGAGCCTAATGGAGTTATTAGATCCTAATGGAGCTATCATATCCAAAGATCAAAGCCTAATGGAGCTATCAGATCCTAATGGAGCTATCAGATCCTAATAGAGCTATCAGGTCCTAATGGAGCTATCATATCCAAAGATCAGAGCCTAATGGAGTTATCAGATCCTAATGGAGCTATCAGATCCAAAGATCAATGCCTAATGGAGTTATCAGATCCTAATGGAGCTATCAGATCCAAAGATCAAAGCCTAATGGAGCTATCAGATCCTAATGGAGCTATCAGATCCTAATAGAGCTATCAGATCCTAATGGAGCTATCAGATCCAAAGATCAAAGCCTAATGGAGCTATCAGATCCTAATGGAGCTATCAGATCCAAAGATCAAAGCCTAATGGAGCTATCATATCCTAAGATCAGAGCCTAATGGAGTTATCAGATCCTAATGGGGCTATCAGATCCAAAGATCAAAGCCTAATGGAGCTATCAGATCCTAATGGAGCTATCAGATCCTAATAGAGCTATCAGATCCTAATGGAGCTATCAGATCCAAAGATCAGAGCCTAATGGAGCTATCATATCCAAAGATCAGAGCCTAATGGAGTTATCAGATCCTAATGGAGCTATCAGATCCAAAGATCAGAGCCTAATGGAGTTATCAGATCCAAATATCAAAGCCTAATGGAGCTATCATATCCAAAGATCAGAGCCTAATGGAGTTATCAGATCCTAATGGAGCTATCAGATCCAAAGATCAAAGCCTAATGGAGCTATCAGATCCTAATGGAGCTATCAGATCCTAATACAGCTATCAGATCCAAAGATCAAAGCCTAATGGAGCTATCAGATCCTAATGGAGCTATCAGATCCTAATGGAGCTATCAGATCCTAATACAGCTATCAGATCCTAATGGAGCTATCAGATCCAAAGATCAGAGCCTAATGGAGTTATCAGATCCAAAAATCAGAGCCTAATGGAGCTATCAGATCCAAATATCAGAGCCTAATGGAGCTATCATATCCAAAGATCAGAGCCTAATGGAGTTATCAGATCCTAATGGAGCTATCAGATCCAAAGATCAGAGCCTAATGGAGTTATCAGATCCTAATGGAGCTATCAGATCCAAATATCAAAGCCTAATGGTGCTATCATATCCAAAGATCAGAGCCTAATGGAGTTATTAGATCCTAATGGAGCTATCATATCCAAAGATCAAAGCCTAATGGAGCTATCAGATCCTAATGGAGCTATCAGATCCTAATAGAGCTATCAGGTCCTAATGGAGCTATCATATCCAAAGATCAGAGCCTAATGGAGTTATCAGATCCTAATGGAGCTATCAGATCCAAAGATCAATGCCTAATGGAGTTATCAGATCCTAATGGAGCTATCAGATCCAAAGATCAAAGCCTAATGGAGCTATCAGATCCTAATGGAGCTATCAGATCCTAATAGAGCTATCAGATCCTAATGGAGCTATCAGATCCAAAGATCAAAGCCTAATGGAGCTATCAGATCCAAAGATCAAAGCCTAATGGAGCTATCATATCCTAAGATCAGAGCCTAATGGAGTTATCAGATCCTAATGGGGCTATCAGATCCAAAGATCAAAGCCTAATGGAGCTATCAGATCCTAATGGAGCTATCAGATCCTAATAGAGCTATCAGATCCTAATGGAGCTATCAGATCCAAAGATCAGAGCCTAATGGAGCTATCATATCCAAAGATCAGAGCCTAATGGAGTTATCAGATCCTAATGGAGCTATCAGATCCAAAGATCAGAGCCTAATGGAGTTATCAGATCCAAATATCAAAGCCTAATGGAGCTATCATATCCAAAGATCAGAGCCTAATGGAGTTATCAGATCCTAATGGAGCTATCAGATCCAAAGATCAAAGCCTAATGGAGCTATCAGATCCTAATGGAGCTATCAGATCCTAATAGAGCTATCAGATCCAAAGGAGCTATCAGGTCCAAAAGATCTGTATAAATCGACCCTACTGGAGCTATCAGTATTGTATCCAAAGTTACCAGCAGCCAGTTACTTATCCGACATCCACGTCACAGTTATATATAAATTTCTCTCCCTTTTCAGACGTACCGTTCCGTTAAGGATCAACATTGCAAATTCTTAAAAATAAGTATGGGAAAAATAAATATTTAATATGATTCTAAGTAGATCAATTTCAAATGGTTTCTTTTCTCAAAAAATAGAATTATTTTCAAAAGTTATTCTTTCAAATATTACATTCGCGAATTTGTTTCAAAGGAAAGGACTTTCCTTTTTAAAATTGAATATTTGCTTGAAAGGTTAAAAAAATTAAGACAAAAAATATAGAAGTGTGTCCCCCAAAATATGCTTTAATATTGCCAGTTCTAATGAATAGGAACACTTTTCATAATGATATTCGAGCCCCATTTAATTATTAGTTATAATAATATTTTTCATAAAATTTCCTAAATTTTTATAATATTTAAAAGAAGAACACTGGCCATTCATCGGACAAAAATGTCAATTAACAATTTACATAGAATGAAATCTGACAGCCTCGTATTCGTAAACGGTATTATTATAGTTATTTCCGAAAACAAAAAAATATGGGCGGAAACACAAATGACGCTGGCAATATAAATCTAAAGTAAATCGTTAATTAAATAACAAGAATCGTGACAGGAAACCACAGCTACACTCTCTTTCTGCATACGCTTTTCCAACTAGAGAATCCATTGTTCTTGAGCGCGTCGATTTTTATTATCTCTCGACTGAGTGTTACATAAGAGGATTCTGAAGAAATGTTTCTAAATCTCAATCTTTAATAAGATTATGTATGAGATATCATTTCTTGAACTTTTCAGAATCTTCATTCTTGTTCCAAAAGTCATCAAACAGTCATTGATTGAAAAGACATTGAATCATCCATTTTGGATCTATTCAGAATACCTGTTGATCTTTCTTTCCAACGATATTATGCAGATGGCGAGGAAGCAATGTTACAAACTCTTAACAATATACTCGTAACAACAACATATAAAATTGTGACAATATTCGTAACAATATTTTTCATATATATATATATGTGTGTGTGTGTGTGTGTGTGTGTGTGTGTGTGTGTGTGTGTGTGTGTGTGTGTGTGTGTGTGTGTGTGTGTGTGTTGAAATAAAACGAAAAAATATTAATTTTTATTCAAATAAAATCTTTTATTTAGCGACTTTTTTATTTATTATATCGTAATTGAAATAATCCATTCATCATCCTACCAATAAAGTGATCATGTTAGAAAGTAACGTTGATCGCCTATATTTAAAAAGATAAATCAAGTAAGCGAAACATTTCCTTGCTAAGATTAATGACTCTGTATGTCTGAGTAGAAAATTAATTTTTTCAGACTTAATCGAAAACAAATTATTCTAATATTTTAAATTTATTGATCTTGAGCAGTTTTGTACAACAGATATAATTGTTTGTAATTAATAAACCACTTGAAAGGCTATAAATATTTGAAGCATAATTTAACTAATGAATATATAATACTTTTCAATTAATGAATTATAATTTATAGTTGATATACAATTATATTTTAATATTTCATTTTACTTGTTTAGATGGATGTAAGACATGTACCCAGAAAAATATCAAAAGTACATTTGAACAAGGGAAAGAACGTCATGAAAATAAAATTTATTTATATAACAGTATTAAAGTTGCACCGGATTTGAGAGACCCACCTAGCAGGTCCTTTTCTTTTTCTTTCTTTTTTTTTTTCTTCTTTTTTATTATTGTATTTTTGAATTGCTAGAGTGAAGAGATTGATTCTATCTTATATTTTCCTGACTCTTACAAACTCAATATCCGGTAATGAATTGACTTTCGTCTCATGCACTTGCAATCTGAAGCGGAGCTATGCATCAATCAGATTCCTGGCCACCTAAATCGGAAGTACTGGATCCAATTTCTCCTTTCTTTTATGGTATTATTATATTTGATATTAGTGCGTGCAAGCAAATAGAAATAACAATTTTCAAAAAGAAGCCAAACTAAACTGTTGGTGATACAATGCGTTGCTCCAATAAAGATATACATGGTAAAAAATTTAGTGTTGGCGTAAAGATTTGGGGTGTTATTGCAATGGATTGACAGATTTTTACCTCTAAAATGTACTTTTTTAAAGCTTATAATATAATGTTTCTTTTTCCAGTTTTCAGAAGAATGTCATTCAAATTTCAAACTTTTTTTGGTTCTTTATCGTTCTTGTCTTATGCATCAGGACCTGAATACCAGGACCAGAAATCTGACAACATACTTTTGACGACTTATTTGCAAACACTGAAAATGTAAATATTGTTGGAAAGGGGGCAAAGTTTGAAATCACTTTATAGAATTTCAGTAATTGAAAGATATTTTGTCACTAATCTCTTAAGAACTGCCTTGCTGCTATACATTGAAAAATAGTGTTACGAACCTGTGATGCGGCTTCCCAGCATAGCTGGTTCATAGGAGGTCCCAGAGCTTGGCGACAAACTTGGCGATCATTTGGCGACTTGGCGACGAATTTGGCGCCAAAATAGATTATACCCGAAACATCGAGAATTTTCCCGATCCTTCCAGTAGGAACGGAGATACGCCTCGAACGTTCCCGATTTGTTGAGAGGCTTCTAGCCCCGCCTCCTAAGACCTATAAAAGGAAGCAGTCCTGCCGCTGCCGAGTAGTGGTGTGGACCGACGGTGAATTGAGTCGTGGACCAGTGGAGTCGAAGAGCAGTCGGAAGTGACGGTGAAGAACTCGTCTTCCAGGGACTAGCGGAGCAGCGACGGAGTAGAGCTGCTGTGTATACTGTTGTATGCTGCACGTCTCGGCTGAAGATAATCGTCTTCTGTGCTGTATATAGCTGTCGTCTTTGTGCTGTCCTGTGTGTCTTCGTGTAAATAAACGTCGTTGTTTCATTTTCTACTGCCGCCTGGTGATTGAGCGTTCTTCACACCATATAACATCCACTATCCAAACGAACCACGGGAAATTTCCTTAACAATAGATTATTTTGTAGTCGTATGGGTGTAGATGTAATTTTACAGTACTTTAAAACGTTTGAAGAAATAAAATGTGTTTTTTTAGTTAACTGCAAACAAAAGAGATAAGAATAATATTTTAAAACTAAATTTTGTTTTTCCAAAAAAAACCTCTTTTTCATCCTATTGTATTTGATAATACATGCATTATTCAACAAATAGGGGGAAAAAATCTTGTCTAACATATATTTAACGTATGTTTCTTTTTAATTGCTTGAAATAAAACAGAAGCAATGGATGAAGATATGAAAATATGCACTGACTGATGAAATGCAAAAAGTTGGTAGAAAAATATTAACCAACGATAAATTATGATTCCCATGTCTTAACTATGCAAATCAGCCTAGAGTCTAGAACAACACTAGGAATACGGTTTAGCGATTCTCATGTACCCTATAGACCTTAATTATCTTCAAATAGCAAAGAAAATAGCATCTTCTATCCGATTTAACACGAAATATACGATTTGCAGAATATATTTATTGATTATTTTTATTTTTAATTAATTCGGAGCAGCACAAGACAAACAAACGTCATTATGCAGTATTGAATAGCAATACTTGACAATACAGTTATATAAATTTGATATCTTTACATCTAGTACATTTTACAAATAACTAAATTTTACTACTTCTAGCAAAAAATAATGTTTTTTGCTGTAATTTAGACATTTTTTTGTTATCATGGATAGTTTAAATTGGTCTTTCTCCATTTTTATTAGATTAATCAAGGAAGAAAAATCAAAGAGCATTGCTAAGTTAAAGTGATTAATCTAATAAATTGTGTTAGACAGAGCATATAACAAATATTTATTTAGAAATTCAGATGATTCTCCCATTATTTATTTGTGATTCTTTATTGGATATATTGAAGATCGGGAAAAATTATTTCATTAAACTTTATTAATTGCATGGTTTTTACTTACCTCTAATCAAAATAAATCGATAGAAGTAAACAGAAATATAAAATATAGCGTCTATTAGCTAAAAATCACCATAAGTGATTTTAAATTTAATTAAAAATCATTATAAAATAAATAGTCTTTGTCGGATATATTGATCAGTAAAAAATATTGCATTAAACGTTATTAATTGCATGTTTTTACGTGTTTCTAATCAAAATAAATCGATAGAATTAAACAGAAGTAAAGAATATGGCGTCTTTTAGTAAAAAAATAACTTTAAGTTATTTTATATTTAATTAAAAATCACTATAAATTGAATATTCTTTGTTGGATATATTGAAGATCGGTAAAAAAATATTTCATTAAACATTATTAATTGCTTGGTTTTCCGTGCCTTTAATCAAAATGAAACAATGAAATTAAACAGAAGTATAGTTTAGTTTAGTTATATTAACGTCCCGTTTTAAAGCAACATAAGGGCTATTTTGGGACGGACCCCGTAATTTTGAACCGCGGTCAGATGACAAGGACGACACCTGAGCTGGCACCCCCTCTCCACACCACACCACACCAGAGCGAGGACGTCTGACCAGGACGTTTATCTTGCACCAGAGCCGCTTACACGACGGTTCTACTCTGGAATCGGGTCTCGAACCTGAAAGCCTCCGGTTCCGAAGCCGAGACACCACCAGGATACCGCAGCCCCAGAAGTATAGAATATGGCGTCTTTTAGTGAAAAATCACTTTAATTGATTTTATATTTAATTAAAAATCACTATTAAATAAATATTCTTTGTTGGATGTATTTAAGATCGGCCAAAGAATATTTCATTAATCATTATTAATTGCATTGTTTCTACTTGCATCTAATAAAAATGAATCTATAGAATTAAACAGAAGTGAAATATATGGTATCTTTTAGTAAAAAATCGCTTGAAGTGATTTTATATTTAATTAAAAATCACTATAAAATAAATATATATATATTTTTTTTGCTTATAATTGATACTTCATAACGTTTCAAACGCTGCTATGAATAGTTCATTACTTATATGAAACCAGTTCAACTATTTTAATAAATAAGTTATTGATTTAGTTATTAGATTCATCTCAAATTTTTGAAATTGCACACGTTTCTCAAAACATATGTACCATTATAAAATCATTTACTGAATAAAATAAATGCATGTTTCTGGTGAAATAACTGAAATATTTTGAATTTATAGTGGCTGCATTCTGCTACCAACTTTTCGAAAACTATAAAAATAATATTAATCTAATCATGTTTGCTTATTTTTATGTGTTAAAATTTATCACAATAAAAGATTATATGATATATAAAGCATTCTGATTGGTTAGAAATCCTTTTAATTTATTGAAAAAAAAATTAAATCTATCAAATTGTCAATGCTCTGGTAAAGTTATTTTTGCAATATATCTCAATAATTCAGAATGGTAGAATGAAAGTGAAAAAGACGACATTTCAAAGAATCAAATACTTCCATATAAAATTTTTTAAAAAATAATGAATTTTAAATAAAAAATTTTGAAGTAAAAACCTTTGAAGTTTTTGAAATTTTTTTTCAAAATAGATGGCGTTAGAAAGGTGACAAGTGAAGATGCATATACAGAGAGAAATTACGAATTTTCGTATGCATAAATATTTGCGCTTTATTTCATCATTTTTTTAAATACATGCATTATTCTATCACATTTCTAAATGAAAACTCAATATTATTATAAAATACTAGTCGCCTTTTACGGCCAGATGATTCGACAAAGATACCGGTTATATTTAATTTGAGCTGAATTGTTTAGGAATAAATTTATGTCCACGATTCCATCAAATTGTCGGGTATTAAAGCCTGTTACTTTAACCTGTTAACTGAGTATGACGAAATATTTCGTCATACACAAACTACTACTGCAATGGGCATGACAACATTTTTCATCGTGGGAATTTGCCTCAAAATTTTGAACGTTCCATTACCACCCCTGTGAAATGAGTTTTTAATGAGGTTAATTATTTTTAAATGAGGTTAATTATTTTGTACAAGTTACGTACATTCTTTGTATGATTTTTTCTAATGGTACCAGCCCATGCTATTAAAAACGTTAATGTCCGATTCATTCACATTTTATCTTTTGTGGTATTGTGAATAAATTATTATTCGTCTTGTAAATTATACAGATATTGAACAGAATCTTTCATCTTTGGTTCTTAACAGCGGAAGAAAATCAGCGATTAAATATTTGATGAAATAATAAAACATTTGAAACATATCATGGCAAAGTGTAATATGTTGTTGGAAATGAGATCGAATCATATTTCTTTAAAATTGCCGAAATTCAAGAAAGGATTGCGCGACTAAACATTTATATTGTTGAAAATACAATTTTTATATTTTGAAACCGTGTAAGAATCATATTTGAGCAATGATATTTTTGGGATTTAATGAATGAAAACTTCAACTTCCTTTTTAATTCATTAAAATTTCAAGAAAATAGAACCAAGATGCTTATTTCAATCCTCCAAGCTATAAATGTGAAAAATTTGATGACTGTAGGAAAAATGTCTGATTTATAGAGTTTCAACAAAGAAACGCAATCACACATACATATCCATTTTATTATTAGTTTATTAGTATAGATAATCATATTATACATTGAAATAAATAACTGGCTTTTTCTATTTAAATAATTCAACATGAGTTCTAAAATTGCTGAATTGACTTAAAGCCGACACGTTCCCACACTCCGAGTGAAGAAATAGAATATTGCAGATATAAACGAATTCCACTAAAAGATCCCTGTTTTTCCCTTACATGCGATTGACACGAGGCAGAAATCTCTATTAAAATCTCACAGTATATATTCACAGGAATAAAATTTTCAGGAGCTTCTCCTTATTTTTTGTTCTGTCGTTCTGTGCTGTGCTCTTCGCTTCGGATTGTATATATACAGGGTGTTCATTAATTATTGTCGGGGTTTCCGTACCACATAATTTTCGAATAAAAAATATTACGCAAAAACCGATTACGTATTCGTAAATTACAACTCAAAGAATTTTATTAATGATATTAAAGTGTAAAGCTTGCACACTTTGCACTTTGTAGGCATTCAGCTGAAGGTGATTCTTAGAGTTGTACTTTACGAATACATAATTCTTTGAGTTGTAATTTACGTATTCATAATTCTTTGAGTTGTAATTTACGAATACGTAATTCTTTGAGTTGTAATTTACGTATTCATAATTCTTTGAGTTGTAATTTTTGAATACATTATCGCCTTCAGCTGAATGCCTACAAAGTGCAAATTGTGCAAGCTTTACAGTTTAATATCATTAATAAAATTCTTTGAGTTGTAATTTACGAATACGTAATCGGTTTTTGTGTAATATTTTTTATTCGAAAGTTATGAGGTATGGAAACCCGACAATAATTAATGAACACGCTATATATATATATAAAGGAATTTGCTGATTTGCAGTTTAATCATTGGATCATTCTACAAAAATAATAGCGAGCTCAACTTAGAAGTTACAGTTAGGTGGCGCTCGGGTAATTATTAAACTATTGACATTTTCCTCAAAATTATACAAGCTTAATTGCCTTTAAATACAAATGAATAAGAGAAATGATTTATAAGAAGGAAATTATAATATATTTTTCTATTTAAATGTCAATAGTTAATGCCAAACAGAAATTTCAAGCAGGGATACTGTATTTTCTGGTTCATAAAAATTAATTTCACACATTCTTCTTAAGTAAATTGAATATTAAATTTAATATTCATCCTAATATTTCGAATTTTTTTTGTTATAATAACCCATTAAATATAAGTTTATGTTAAATTAATGGGCATTAAACAGTGTATATATATAAGAATATGAATGGATTAATTAAAATATGCAACCAACTCTAAAAATCATTAATTCTTCTCATTTTCAGAAGAAAAAAAAAGATACGAGAAGAATATATATTTTCTTTTACATCCTTGACGTTATTATAAAACTTGAGATCTTTTCTTCCAAAAATAATGAGGTATCTAATTTAAATTTCTTGTGGTTCTGCCTTAGGAATTTTTTTAATTTTGCTTGAATGAAAAACATGAATAAAATTGCTTGTGGTAGGGAGATTCTCAATTGTGGACATGCTCCAGAAAATAATTATTTTCTTGTATATAGTCTACAAAAAAATTGTTTTTTTGAGATCTAGTTCTTTAAATATTTTCTACAACAATTAGATGGAGAAACTTGTTATGGATTTAATATTTAAAAAAAAAAAAAAAAACGTTTTAAAATAACACATTCCAAAATCTAGGAATAATTATTTCGCAGTTGTTTGAGAATTCATTTAATTATACTTTATTTTAACAATATTTATTTTTTAATAAATGAAAATTTATTATAATTGCTGAAAAATTCAAGATTTTTAAGACTAGTTAATTTTTTTTTTTGAGTTATACATTTTATTTTTTTTATGCTTTGAGTTTTAAGTTCAGTTTGTTGACTCTAAAATTTACCGTGTATTTCTTTGAACTAACTAGCTTTGTAGACCTTTAGCTACTAGCTAGTAAGTAGTACCAATAGATTGCTTAGATAGCTTTATATATTTATACTAAATTTTAACGAAATCAGTGTTTGGAAATCAGTGTTTTCATATGACGACTCTAAGATGAAATGGGTTAGATGGATTAAAATTATTATGATGTCTTGACTCCATAATTATAGATTACTACACTGTTTAAAAAAATCTTTGTCTGAACATCCCTCCCCTCACTAAGAAAGGGTTCTATAACATATGTATAGTTTATATAAGGAATGAGAAATGAATGATCAGAAGGAATATTGATAGATAAATACAGATAGTTACGATAAATCCTTATATGAGGAATATGATTTTGTTCCTCATGTGAATTTATATGAGAATGATAAAATGAATTTACAGAATGAATATCAATAGATATATTACCAGGATAGTTACGATGAATCCTCATATGAGGAATATGGTAATATTCCATATGTGAATTTATATGAGGAATAAAAAGGCGAATTTATAGAATAAATGTTGATAGATAAATTATCCGGATAATTAATGCGAATCGTTATATGTGGAATGAGATTTTATTCATCATGTGAATTTATATGAGGAATAAAGCATCGACTTTACAGATAGAATGTTAGTAGGTAAGTTATCCGAATAGTTATGGCAAATCTTCATATGAGGAATAATCTTATTCCTCATGCGACTTTATCTGAGGAATAAAAATTAGAATTTGCATAAAGAATATTAATAGGCCTGATAGTTACGCTGAATCATCCTATGAGGAATATGATTTTATTCCTCATATGAATTTATATGTTCACAGTTTCGTTTTCTCCTGCGACTGAAAGTAAACAATGTGGAAATATGCTAAATTCTTTTTGTTAGCTTACAGGAAATGTTTTTTAAGGAATAAAATATTGAAATTACAGTTCTGAGAATATTCAAAGATAAATTATTTGACGGGTTAAGTTTATAATGGCACTACGACGACATGTGATTCTTTTAGGATGGTTCATAAACATAAATTAATTGAACAAGACAGATTTAGTTTAGTTTAGTTATATTAACGTCCCGTTTTAAATCAACACTAGGGGTAATTTTGGATGGAAAGCTGTAAGATAACGAGGATGACTCTGAGCTGGCACCTCCACTCAAAAATTCCACACCACATCAACGAGACAATGTTTGGCGCCGACGGATTTAGAGTGCACCAGACACGACATTTCTTCGGTGGAATCATGTCTCGAACCTGAAAACTTCCCGCTCCGTTGTCGAGACCTTACCACCATGCCACCACGGCCTTTAATTGAACAGGAGTAAGCCTATTAACATAACGCATCTTTTATGTCAGTAATGATTTGAAGCTGAAAATTATTTTCTTGAGGAAATCATGATAATTAAATTATGAATTAAAGATTTAATTAAAATTAAGCACACAATATATTCCCAGCAATCCAGCTGGTCGCCAATAGATGGTAATGGTAAACATACCAATGTTGTGAAGCATTGATAAATAAAAGAATATCGATTTTACAAGAGAAAAAAATTGATTCTGAATTAAAAAAAACTATATCAGTTATTATTTTCCATTTCACTACGATTTTAATATACCAAGGTGTTCAAATATGTATTAACCCTTAAATTGGTATGATAATTTTTTAATTAATAATATGGAAAAGACATAAAATTTACTAATAATTCACAGGTTGCCAACTTCACATGTTTTCTGGGTAAACCTATCCTTCCAAAAATTGTATAATAAGAAAAATGTAATAAAAAATATTTTATGACCTTTTAGCTCTTGTATTATGTATATATATAAGCTAAAATATTTTTCTATGAGTCGGCGATCTATAAAATGAAGAACATCTAAATCTACCAAATCTTATTTGATGCAAATATTCTTTGGATGATAAGAAATTTCACCTTGAATTGATTATTTTAAACTTTAATTAATTAAAAATTCTGCGGAATTTTGATGTATTTCCTCCAAAACGCAAAATGATGATAGCATATATTTGATTGTTAGACCAATATAGAATCAAAAACTGACGTTTTAAACATACCATTCAATTTTTAGCAGTTTTTTTAAAATAAATTTTGATTATGTTTTTTTTGCATGTATTTTCACAGTTGATTTATTATTTCAAAGAAATTCAAACTGTTTTTATTGTTTCGTCATATATATTTAAATATTTTTCAAGAAAGAAAAATTCTGTTAAGAATTGAAATCTGCTAATTAAAGAAGGATAATGCTTAATTACCTAAGAAATTACCCTTACATGAGGAAAAGGAAAGTGGAATTACATTGTCCTAGTTGTCAATATGCAATTTGAAATAAAGTATAAATATATACAAGTTTAATTTTTAATGGTGCATTGATAGCATGGATTTCGACTTCATTATGCAACTCTTCTTTTGTTAAAATAATCATGACTGTCAAATTAAGAATAAGATATTTAATGAAAATTAAACTCAAATAATATTAATTGAATAGCTAAACACTAAACAGTCTAGTTGAATAATATTTAATTGTGTGTTTTATTTTTAAAAATAAAAATAATAATGTTTTACTTTTTTTGCTGTTATTAGTAAAACGAGTCATAGCCCTTTCCTTGGCAATAAATTATGAATGCTTACAATGGATTATAACTCAATAAATTACTAGTGATTGAAGTATTTTATTTGTTTAAAACATTATTACATCAAAATTCTTTTAATTTCTAAGAGTAAAGAAATGGACAGAAAGTTTGATTTTTTCACGATTACATTTATTGAATCAAACATAATTTTTTTGTCGTATTTAGATGATTTCTCAACTTGTGAGTGTATATCCTTGTTTGATGATTTAGAAATTAACTATCTCACCATTAACAGAGTGGACATCCTTTATCAAGAGAATTTCAAAACCAAAAAGGGGAAAAAATGCGAACTAATGGAAAATCAGAAGCTCTTCTCTTCTACGATAGATGGCGTTCCACAAACACTCGACGGAACTTCATTTCGCGCTGTGTTTCAGAGAGAATAAAACAGATTATAGGCAGGCAAACTTTAGAATACAAAAAAAGGAATGAAATACTATTTAAAACGTAGTTATAGGAATGAACTATCTTCAGTTAGGCAAATTTTATTTTCTTATTCTTTTTGTAAGTACAATTTTTCCTCCGAAAATATCAACAATGAACAAAAATCATACGATTAAATATTTGACAGAATAATGAAAACGATTTGATTTCGGTGCAGCAATTAAATCTAATGCTGAAAGTCAACCAAAATATATTATTTAAAAATAGCTAATATTTAAAAAAATTGCAAGCCTTTGAAAAGTGTATAAAAATCTTCTTCTTTCCCAATAATACTTTTTGGGTGCTTTAGTGGAGAAACGTCACAATTTCATTACATTTTTACTTAATTGAAATGTTAATTATTATTTTAAAAAATCATTTATAGCCGCATTCTTACTCAACAAAGTGTATCAAAATCAAACGATCTGTTTCAAAAGAATGGTCAAGCCAGCACATTTTCATTTCTTATTAGTAAAGTTTTGTCATTTTATTTTTAATATATATAAAGTAAAAAGATTCAATATTTTTTTTTAACATCTATAAAAAAAGATTCAAAATTTTTTTTTAATATATATAAAATAAAATGATTCAATATATTTGCAGATATTTAGGAGGCTCACTGTATCTGAACACAGATGTTAACTACAAAATTTAACTCGTTAGACATAGAAATGTAATTCATTAGTGCCATAGCTCTATACGAAAAATCTAATGAAGCATATTACCAACTTCCTGCGAATAGCTAACAATACTCTTGCATTTTGGATTCTGAAGATAATATGTTACGAATTCAAATATCGAATTATGGATATAAAAATCAGAATTCCATTCAAGAGTGCGATTAATTCTTTCCTTTTGTGAATACGTTTTCATATCTATAATTCATGATATTCAAAAATCATTCATATATACTTCGGAAAGTCAAATGGTATGTCATATCACTGACTCTCTGACCCTTCCGCAGGCACACGGATAAAAAAATACCGAATGCCTGGCCCGCCGCAACAGTAACATTGGCGGGAACTGTGGTTGAGTCCTGAGGGTCATCACCAACCACGGCACAACCCTTCTCTAAGGAAGTACGTCCCGTCATCGATGGGAAGAGCCAGACCCCCATCTTTTCGTCCAACCACCATCCCGGAAACATCTCATCCTCATTTCGAGTGGCCTCCGGAAGGAAAGTCAAAAAGTAAAGGAACGTTTGCAATTTCTCTTCAAGACTTGGTAACATTACTAGTATCCAGTGCTGGATTAGTGTAGTCGGCAATACTTGTGTGCAACGTGTCACTCTCAGTCCAGCGTTAGTAGTTGTCGTGTAGCAGATATGGCAGCTCCATTGTCGGTCTACACCTAGGAAGAAATGAAGGCAATGATTCTATTTTTGTTTGCGGAAGGCATTAAATCTGCGGAAATTATTCGTCGAATACTAGAGCAGTATAGTAACAACTGTTTATCGCTAAATAAGATCTATAAATGGATAGGGCGCTTCAAACAGAAATGAACCTCTTTATGTGAAGACGAAAGATCAGGCAGGCCATCAACATCAACCGCTGACGACTATTTGAAAGTCGTTTAAGGAATGGTAATGAAAAAGAGGTGAATCAATGCACCGTAAAAAACTACGAAAAGGTGCCATCCTGCAGCAAGTTATCTCTCTAACGCTTTCGGCCCAGTGGTGGTCAAAACAATAAAGGAGTTGGGATTCGTAGTGCTGAAATACCCACGTACAGTCCAGTACTGCCCCCGAGCGATTTTCCTATGTTTGTGCCATTAAAGAAGATGCTAAAGGGAATAAGATTTGCAGTCTATGGAGATGTCAATGATGCGGTGCAAAATTGGTTACAGGTCCAACTGAAATTATTTTTTTTTTTCCGAAGGAATAAAAAAAAAAGTTGTGAAAGGTTGGGAAAGTGCATTGAAGTCCAGAGTGGTTATATATAAAAAAAATATATGGGTCAGTGAAAACTGATCATAAGAATAAATGCACCTTTTCTCAAATGTTCTTTTACTTTTTGACTCTTTCTCGTACATGCAAATCACACATATCTACTGTTCATCTGGCATTTCATAAGAAACAGTTTTCTGTGTTTTGAAAAATCGCCCCTAGAATGATAGTTGTGCTCTTCTATTTTAAACGACATCTTTGTAAATCTGACCCATTCCTCAAGTACTGAATAGAACTCATTTCTTCATTAGTTGCAGAAATCTTTGGTGTTTTAAGTTTTGCAGGAAAACATACAATTCACTCCATGAAAGCGAATTATCTGACTTACTAGAAAGAAATGTTTTCGATGCTGGGAAAAGTGGTTCCTCATTTTATAATTTGCTTCCTCAATGAAAGAGGACATAAAGAAGTCGCTATTTCTTAACATTTTACATATGGAATTAAGTTCCGGAAATTGCAGGCATATCTTAATTATACATATAATTGCAGAAATAATGTAAAACATTTAGTTAACATTGTAAATTTGATTATAAATTTAAAGTCTAAAACGAAATTAATTGGTGTTACAAATCCTTAATTAGAAAAAAATGGGAAATTGATATTTGTTGAATTTATTACCTACTAGCCACCTATAGCGACCAGCCGGTTCGCCAGTATTAATGCTCGCTAAAATGTTCAATTAATATTTTATGTAGCTTTTTATAATAATAGGGTTTTAATAAAGACGAATTTTAATGAATCCTAGCATGTTTTTCAAAAAATATATGCGAACTGAAAGCAGAGTCGTTTGGCAATGAAGTCGTATGTGCACTACAGAATAATTTTCATAATTTATATTATTTCAAAGGGTTATTCAATAAAAATTCCACGGATTTAATAAAAAATTCAGTTTTTATTTTTATTTTTAAAAGGATATAAATGCTGTTAACAATGTTATTTTATTTTTTTCAGTTTATAAATATATTTTTAAAAAATCATGAAACTTAAATTTTAGACAGTCCTTTGTTCATAAGGAATCATATTCTGGAAAATATTTTTGGCCCTTCAACTTTTAAATAACTAAATAAAAGTTTCTATTTTCTGTGTTCAAATCTGAACGATTTATTAAATTTTGAATATTACAATATTAGAACAATCAAAATTTTCATTTCTTTTGAGAAACTCTGGAAGATGATTGGTTTCTTTAAGGCGATCGATGAAGTGATCTAAAATCACCCGTTTTTATAGAAGAGTGATGTTAAAATTTTCATAAGTCGGTCAGCTTTAGTGATTGATTTAGTTGATTGGAGTACAACTCCTTTTATTTAAAATATTAGTGTCCTATGAATATTTTTTTAACTATGATTCGCAGAGCAGAGGATATACTTAAAAAAATTAAATTTCGTAATTTATCAGTATTTATTGATTTAAATGATATAAAATATAATTATTCATTTCATTTAGACCATTTGTTAACAGATGTATGTCTGTTACTAAAGGTTTAGAAATGAGCTGTTAGGCTCCAATTAGAGTACATATTAAACCATATTTGCCCTAAATAAAACTGTATAATTGAATTAGTTATATAAGTATTATGAAAAAAAAAACATTTTTCCTTGCATTTACTTTTCAAAAAATATCATGTTTCATATTTATTTCATTTCATACAGACACGTGCGGAAAATTACATTTTTGTATATTTAATTTGGAATAACAGTTAACTTATTTTTTTTTTATTTGAGCTTTTGTCAATATGATGGCAACGCATTGATAGAAGTTAATTTTTTTCCCATTAACATACAACGTTCTCGTGCAGCTTAAATTTCATTTTTATTTTTCGAAAAATAAAGTGTTGAAAAGTATCATTAAATTATTTTTAAAAATTCATTAAAAACAGAAATTTAATGAGTTTGCTAAAATATTAGTATCATTTGAAAGATTATTTTTTGAAATTCAATATGATGTAAAAATCCATTTTTGTGCTGTAATAAATTCGGAAGTTATAGCGGAAAAATGCTAACATTTCTCTTAATTTTTAATTAATTAAAATTCTTATTAAAAATTCAGAAAAAAAATTCGCTCCGAAGTTTTCACATTCCTGGCTTCCAAGGTATGCATATGCCAAATTTGATAGTCCTAATAAACGACCCGTCTTGTAGAGCGCCAACACACACACACATACCTATTTAGCTTTATTATAAGTATAGATTAAACATATGTCTATTAAAATAAACATAAAAGTTGCCATTTGGTGATTTCAAAGAAAACCGACCAACTTTAAAATCTTTAAATTGTAAATAATGCCGCAAATGATTCGATTCGATTTTGAGAAAATTTTCCTAGTCTTGTTTCTTTTATATTTTTACCTCAGAAATGGAATCTTTCTACTTTGATATATTTTGCGAGTTATTGATTATTAAAGTTTCTTCAGCCTTTGAATAGTTTTTCTTCGCCTTTAAGTTCCATTATGAACTAATAGCAAAATATTCTTTTAATCATCGTTACTTCAAATAAAATATTAGCTTTTCAAACTATTTTAAAATTACAAAAATTCTACTGAATCAGGTTTACACACCTTATTGAACAATTTTGTCACTCTTGAGAAAATACCAAAGAATACGAAGAATGATTGAATAGTTTCATGCTTTTGAAAGAAGCACTTTTTTCTTTTCTTCATTGGGAGGCAAACATCTTATTTGCATTCATTCTACAGGTCTAGTCGGATCAGGAACTTGAATCTAAGTAGTGTCATTTCTCTACTGGTGGCATGACCGAAATGGAGATTGTGAAAAAAAGCTTGGAGGTGTATGTATTAGAAAAAAGGGGCATTTCCTGAATGATAGCTAAAACAGTATTTCCTGAAGCATGTTATTCTCACAAGTAGGGATTGCAATACCGGTATACCGGGATACCGAATACCAGTATTTTGAGCCATTTGTACAATTTCGTAATACCGGTATTCACAAGTTTAAATACCGGTTTTTCGGTATTTACTAGAAATTTTTAAAATGGTTTCCACTATATATTCAGGTATCGCGAATATAGTAAAATAGTATACGTTTTCGTTTATATGTCTCCCTAACGGGCGAAATTAATTAGCCAATTAATGGCTTAAATCTAAATTAGCGAAACATGGATTATCTCTGAAAGAAAATATTGTAACCATAACGACTGATGGGGCAACAATTATGAAAAAAGTTGGAAAGTTGTGCTATGCACATGGAATTCAATTAGGAGTAATAGATGTATTATACCAAAAAAATAAAGAACCTAAGAAACCAAATACTGTGGATATAGAAATTTTGGATTCCAACTTTGAAGAGAGTAAGAGTGAGAGTGATATTGACAATGAAGATAATGAGAATGTAATTCTTGAAGAAGATATTGCTAATGAGGATGAAATATTAATCTATCAAGAATTGCTTCCTATAATTTATGAAGTTCGAAAAATTGTTAAGATATTTAAACAGTCCCCTATAAAAAGGATATATTACTAAAATATATACTAACTGAAAATAAAACAGAATATATGTTAATATGAGATTCTAAAACACGTTGGGAACAGTTTACTCATAATGATGGAACGATTTTTGAAACTGAGAAATCCAATCCAAAAAGCAATAATCGACTTAAATAAAAAAATTTCAACGAACCAAAATACAATACAGATATCAGCTATATCCAAAACCATCCGACGAGAAATCGATTTGTTTGAAGATGAAGGATTTAGAGGTAAATACTGGGAAAAAGTATATCGCGCATTGCTAACAGTACCACCAACTAGCGTAGATGCCGAAAGAGCGTTTTCTACAGCTGGTCATTTTTACACAAAATTAATTTTCAGGCCTAATGACAGTACAATTGATACATACTGTTTTTTAAGATCACATTTCAAAAAGTTGTAATAGTACCCCAGACTGAATAGTGATATTTACACTTTTTTGTGATTTAAATAAATAAGATTTTTTTTTTACTTTTTTTGTGATTATATACTGTTATAATTTATAAGTTACAAATTATTTTTTGTGATATTTACATTTTCTAATAAAACTGGCAAATAAAACAAAGAAACACCTGTGTTTTCTTTCTTTTCTAAAATTTCTAATACCGGTATTAAAACCGGTATCCCTGTATTAAGATTTAAAAAATACCGAATACCGGTATTGAAATTTTGGTCCGGTATTGCAATCCCTACTCACAAGATATTACAGTTCAAGTTTTAAAAGTAAAAACTTTTCTTGCACACTCTCTAATAAACTTGTCATGCCAGAGAATCCTAGCATGTCATTGGCGTGCAATAGTTATGAAATATTAACATTTGGCTTGCATTTAGCATTTTTACTGAATATATTATTTCATCCTTGGCGAGTGTTTTGGCGATTTTTCCATGACATGTTATTAATAGTATCCGGAAATCGAATTTTTATTTTAGATGCGTATTTTCCAACAGATTTAAATCAAAAAATTTAACGCAGAGTTATAGTTATAGTCACAAAATCGCTTACCCAATTTTGTATATATATGTCATTACGTTTTTAATTCATTGCGTTTACATGCGTGGGGAAAAATAAACCGACAGACAATCAATCCATTGTTGGAGTTTACTCGAAATCTGTACAGACATCAACACTATAGATGTTAAATCTCTTTACCGAATTTCATCTATCTAGCTCTCTTCATTTTGTAGCTACCGTGTAAAAGTATATTCGGGCAGAAGAACTGCCTCTGAACTGATTTCACACAACATATGATAAAAATATTCACATTTGGGGTTTTCAACGTTTGCCAAATTTCAATTGTCACAGACAAACAGACGGACAGACATTTTCCAAAAATGTGGGTTTTGAACTCAGGTAAGTCCAAAATATGGAGAATAGTCAAAATTTCGAATTTGAATTTTTTGACAATCACTATAATTTCTTTTTACTACGTACAGAAGAAAGTGAAAAACTATTCAATGCATTCAAAGATGATGAAAAACAAATTACTTTCACAGTATAACGTCAATGATGACCATCATGTTAAAATAAATTCTTCTGATAAAAAATCTTCATTTGAGGCAATCTACTAGGACCGATCCAGAAATGAAAATACGATATGATTTACGATTCACCTTATAAATTATAGGGTAAATTATCAGCAATATTCGGGCTGCCGGGTTGCACTGGTAATGTCTGAGCTCCGGATCCGGAGGGTTTCAGGTTCGATACCCCATTCCACCAATGACTGTCGTATAAGAAGGTCTGGTAAATGCTAGTTCCGGCTGGCCAAAAGTCTTCCCGTTGGCTTGGTGTGGTTTATAGTTTAAATATAGGTTGCCAGCTCAGGTGTTGTTCTTGTCATCTGAGCCTGTTTCAAAATTATAAGGTCATTCCTAAAATAACCTTACTGTTGTTTTAGAAACGGGGCGGTAATATAACTAAGCTAAGCCGAGTAATGTTAAGAGGACAAAACATGGGAAAGTCAATTGAATTTTCAATTGCATAGAAATATTATTTAAAACACTAAAGTAATGAGAATGTAATGTAAACAAATTTTTAAACATGGTCAGTCTGATACTCCCGTTTGTGAAGTCATAGTTTCTGCATTTATCTCAAAAAATGTCGAAATCACACGTATTTTTAAATTCATTGCAATTATTTAAAAAAAAAATCAAAACTTCTCACCTAAATGCACATTAATACCTTTCGATATGCATCTGTGCTAGGTACATTTAGTTCTGTACAATTTCAATATATATCTCCTCTATTATTCGTACAATTCAAAATAGACTTAACACAAAACATACAAGCAATTTGGTATCAGCGTGGTTTTATTAAAATGAATAGACAATAGGATATATTTAAAACGCCAGCATGTCCAATTATAAAAATCCATAAATACTTCAAGGATATTTTAATCTAATAAATGAGCCAAAGTGCTTTTTCAATAATATGTTCCACTATTATTTAAACTTTATTACAGTTCCGACGAAAATCACAAAAGCACATATCTCTATCTATCGTTACATTAAAAGACAAACTTTTAAAATCCATAAAACAATGTTTGAACATAAATCGCCGTTCAACGGTAGCACTCGATATTTAAATATCGTAAGAATTCTCGTTTCTCAAAATAAATAGACCGTGAAACCTTTTATAGGCACTTGTGTTTCCGTTTATAGACAGAAAGATCTTTTATAGATAGTTATATGTTTCCTAGACCACCGTTTAAATACTGAAACTCGCGAATGATGTTACATGTCGTCTTAAAAGTATTGAAGGGCTGATACTGCCAAAATGGCTTCTTTAAAAGCTTGTGATACATTCGTTCCGAATTATGATTCCGACTTTAAAGGGTTGTTTATGGATGTATTAATAGCCATTGATATGTATCAGTTGCAAAGATCTATTAAGAAGAAAATGGTGTTTAAGTTTCATACACGATTTTTAGCAAAGATGTATTAAGTAACTTTTATGTTTTTGGATTCCCATTTATGAAGAAAAAAATTCTCAAAAAACTCGAACTCGGGAAAAAAAATTGTGGTAGTAATATTTAGAATAGTGTTGTAAAATTGTAGCATATTTGAATGTTTGCATAACTTTTATGTTTTTGCATTTCCATTATAAAGAAAAAAATATCAAAAATCTCGAATTAAAGAAAAAAATTGTAAAACGTTGTAAAATTGTATTATATTTGAATGTTTGCATAAAATAACTTTTATGTTTTTGCATTCTCATTTAGAAATAAAAAAAATTATCAAAAAAATCTAACTCCATATTTTGACAAATTTATAGATTTCAGACATTTCTGAGACAAAAAAGCACATGTTTGGAATCATCTCTTTCTGTATTTGAAGATATTATACTATGCTTGATTGATTTTTTTCAAAACCGTTGTAAAATTAAAATATATTTGAATGTTCGCATAAAATATTTTGAAATAAAAGCATAAATGTATCTAAAATATATCAATTAAAAGCCAAAACTGTTTTAAAAAAATGAGCAAATGTAGAATTTTGGCTTGAAAAAAGGTGGAAAGCAAAATGATATGCTTAAAATCGGGCTTAGTAAATATTTCCGTAGTTCCAGAATTAAGGTTCTGTTTTTATTCAATCTTTAAATATTGGACTGATAAATGACATGGAATTTTCAGTTTTTTTATCGCATCATGAAACATTTAAAAACAAATATAGAATATTTTAAATGAATTGTCTGCTTATTCTCCAACTCAGAAATTGGATATATTGAGATATTATTATAATAAATAATATACATTAGATTCCATTTCGCAATATTTCTCGTAAAAAAATTCTATCACATTATAATTTGTAAAAAAAACATTTTGAAATTTAAAATAACATTAAAACAGTTATTATGCGAACATAAAAAAACAATGTGCCTTCCCAAAGACTAAACTTAGAAACAAAATTCAAACGATGTGAAGAACCTTGTTCAGAAATTAAGAATTTTAAAAAGAATTCAAAACATTAATATTTTATTAAGAATACAAAAAAATTAATAACCTTTTAATGTAGTCAAAAACTTCCCCTATCTTAATGCTATAGCACAAAAGTGCATTCAGATACATACATGAAATTTGATAATCAGTCTTTTCACCACATTTGTAGAATCTATGAAATTTTGATCAAGGAATAATGTCTGTCTGGCTGCTAGTGTGTTGTTAGGGATTACTTACGGATTCTTTTTCCTGATTTGTTGGTTAATGAAGTAAATACTCCTTTAGCAGTAAACAAAGACGTATTTTATTAAACACGAAAATATGAAGACGAGGACAGCAAATATACATCCGAGATGAACACACGTAATACATAGCAGCACACTACAACAAACAGTAGCCCGCAAGTAGTAATCGGTAGTAATAATAACCACAGCACACGAAGCGGCCAGACAGAATTCACCAGAAGGAGGGAATCTACGTAGCTTCATCCTATGGTCTCTCCAAACGTCTGCGATTCTCCACTGTATCCTTGCTTTAGCTGCATCCAACTGCCGACACACGACTGGCTTAAACTCCACATAACGCTTGCTTGCACTTCGCTATCCTCTCGACGACTCTATACACGATTCGTTTCATGATTTTGTCTGACTGCAGGTTTTTTATAGTTCCCGGGAACCGGGCAGAGAAGGTTCTTGACCAGTCAAGCGAATCTTGGTTCGTATTAGCTCAATTGCTAAAATTCTGGAAGTTACCAATAATATTTATTTTGCCTCCAAAAAGTCGCTGAGTTTGTAAAATGGTCTTTCTGTGGGTTGAACTAACAGAGCTGGGAAGCAACATTAAAGGTTTGTAACAGTATCATTGAATGTGGTAACTGGAAAACTTAAAAAGCCAGGTAAAAAAAATGTGTTCACAAATTAAGCAATTAAATTGTGGATTGGTATTGCATTTTTACCCAAATCCATCACGGTTGACCAATGGTCAGCCTGTACTTTCTCACGAATGTAAACTCGCGATCTCAAAAGTGCAACTAATTAAATATATGATATTCAATATGTGATTTTCATTATGAGTATATTGGGAGATATTACAATATGAGTATGTAATAATTTAGTTTTTTTCTCCAAATTTTGGGTTCAAAATGTCATTTAAAGCTCATATCATATTTCCTTTGTTTTACTACAAGCAGCAACATTCTGTTTAAAAGCAACATTAGGGTTATTTTGGGATGCAATTTTGAACTTCGTTCAAATGGCAAGGACGACTCCTGAGCTAGCACCCTCCTCCCTTAACTACCACACCATACCAGCAGTAGGACATCTGACCTAGTCGGATTTAAAGTGCATGAGGCCTATTTACACGTTGGGGTTTCGGCAGAATCCGAAGCCGAGATCTTACCATCAGGCCATTGCGTGGTTCGTAGACAATTCGTACTAAAATTTATAAATTTACAAAATAAAAATCCTATTCAAATCTTTTGTTCTAGACGCTTTGAAGTAACTTTAGTTTTAATTGCATCTTTTTAACTGCTCTTTTATCAAATTTTATATGCATGAAATGAGGTATATGTTGATGAAATTTATTGAAAAGTATAGAACTTTGATCGAATCTATCAAAAGAAAGTAATCCAAAATGTATATATTTTGTAGTCATATTGTAATAGCATGGGTTTATTTCCTGTTGTAGCATTTAGGCACTTAATATATTGGTTAGTAATTTGAGCTTCATCTGGGATTTTTAACATGGATACATATTCTTTGAAAAGTACAATTCCCTCATTAAAAAAATGTGTATGTATTGGTGTGGCTTGGAAACATGGAGAGTGCTGGTTGGACATGACATCTAACATTTTCATGACATCTGAAAATTTTCAAAATTACGTCTCCAAACACCCCTCGTACTCCTTCTTCGTAGCTATTCTCTATGGTCTCACCAAACGCCTGCAATTCTCCACTGTCTTCTTGCTTCAACTGTGTACAACTGCCGACCTACTACTACAAGCCTGGCTAGTCTTCATACAACTCGATGTTGCTTCTACAATAAACTTCAGCAATCGCTTGGTCTGATCCAACTATTCGCCGTTGACTCTTTCCACGATTGTAATCAGCTTGGATAGCCAGACAGAGAATGCTCTGGAACAATCAGGGATACCTCGGTTCCTATTGGCTCTATCACCAAAATTCTGGAAGATTCCAGTATTATCTATTTTATCGCCCAAAACCATCACATTTGTCACCAAGTCGCCAAATGTTCATCAAGTTTACCGCTAAGCTCTGTGATCACTGATTTGGCGTCCGATCAGCATCTAGCAGAGCTCACCGTAAAACGGTTTTTCCAGTGATTTAATTACCCGTACTGAGAAGCAACATTACAGATTTGTAACAATATATCCATGAAGATACAACAATTTTATTTTCGCTATTGTTGAGATATGTTTATTAGTATAATTTTCTCAATTATCGGTATTATTTTTTTTAGGAATTAAAAAAAGCAAAAGACAAAGTATGTTTTATTTTTTTTCTATAAAGATATTAAGACAAAATTTGAGGAATTCAGTCATGGTTCAGCATTGCTATTACTCTCTGAGGGAATGAATAAAAGTTCCTAATGCTTACAACATTCTTTTAAAGATAGCCGAGATTCCCTTTATAAGACAACACTTGACAAAGAAATCCCTTTCAGAATCTCATAGTAAAATCACTGAAGGGAAAAGTTTCTTTCTCTTTTGTTCTTATGTCTCGATGTAGACTGACACAACTTTTATCATCGTTTGTTTCTTATACAATTTATGCCTCCCTTGATGAAATAAATCGAAGTTCAAAATTTAAGAGTTTCTTTTCTTGGACAAGCATCTGCTAATATAAGTTTACATACATACAGCGAAAGGGAGAATGAAATTATTGATTATAAAGTATATTTGAGATTATATTCTATTTTTCTATTTGCATTAAAGGTAGAATGTCTATTAATTTTTTTAATATGTAATTTATGTTATAAGCAAGCAACTAATTAGTCTCTAACACTAATCACTTAGCAATTTCTCTAAGAAATACAATTCCTTAAAGCACATTTACATAATGCAAGGTTGTCCATTTTATGGTCTAAGGTTACAAAAAAATTATGTTATTAGTCAAATCTAGGCAATTATCTCCTAAATAATTAATAAATTGCATTTTTTCCCCTTCTTTTCGAAAATCAGCTGGCAAAGTTCATTGCTCCCGATTGTTTGTTTGTTTTTTTAGTCAGCATTTTCACAGGCGATTCGAGTTTTTTGTTTTCCAAAACAAAACGTTGAAAGTGCGCGCTATCATATCGCCTTCTTCGTCTAATCGATTATTCGATTCACGGCTTCATCGATAGACGCAACAGACCGAGTAAGAGATGGATGGTGTGAGTGCGCGCGGCGGGAAAGAATTTCCACTGAGAGAATCTCGGAGCCTCCTGATTGGTGGACTAGGGAAAGAACCCGGCTGTAAAGGGGGGAGCTAGCGTGCTTTCTGGTTTAGGAGAACAGATTCCAACATTCCACGGCGCGTGATAAGAGTGAACCGTAAATCTAGCCGGCAGAGAGCGAATTTATCCAGCGTTTCACAGTCAGCGTTGAAGTTTGTAAAAGCGTTGAGCGGCGAAATGTCGCCATATGTGACATTCGAGTCGTATTTTTAAATGCTGGCAGCTGAAACCACTTTTCGAGTCTTGTGAAAATCTTCTGAATGCCACATGATTGGAATGGATGTAGTGAAGAGTTATGGCGGTAAGTTGAATGTCATTCGTCTTTCCATGCGTTTTCGACTGTCACTGTTTTTGCCCCCCTCTCCCCCTGACGATATAGTCGTGTTTTTTTTTTTTTCGCTTTAATTTTAATTTCTGGTTTTATATGGGAAATCCAATATGAAAAGTTTCATCAAGGCAGCTAAAAAGAGATAAATAATATCAGATAGTTATAGTATTTTAATTTTTAAATATGGAATGAATTTAATAGTTTATATAAGTTTCCATTTGTACCAACGATAAATGACACCGATTTTTATTTTCTTGATCTCTTAGACAATGAATGCAGTAAAAGTTTAAATAAAAGGAAGAATGTATTTATTTTTCTAACTTTTTCACTGTTTTCATGGTTACTTCATCTGAAAATGTAATATTAATTGTTAATTTTATATGCAAAAAGCAGCACTCAAAATTCCATATAGTAATGAAAATTTTACTTAATAATAAAATATACTAAAAAAATAAGTTATGCAAGATGATTTTACCGTATGGCAAATTATCCGTGTGTTTCTAAGAGTTTTTTTTCTGCATGAACTATTAGACAGTGGCGTATTTTATTTTAATAAGTAGAGGTAATTTTTATGCTTAAATTCGTGCGGAAAATACACAAGAAACGAAAATATAAATATATAAGAGGTTTTTGTACAGATAGCTAATTTATTGACATTTAATAATTTTATTCTGGGCGTTTTAAGTTTCTAACTTTGTTTTTAATTGCAATCTTCTAGTATGTATTACATGTGACAGTGAATATACGCCTTTATTTCAAATTAATTTCAACATTTGTTGTAAAAGGTTTTTGAAAATAATTTTGCAAACTGCCAAATATGCCCTTTAAGTTCCAAACGAGAATGTTTCTTTATATTTAACTTTTATGACAAAAAATTAATAATGAAAATTATAAGAAAATTTTGGATAATTATTAAATAAGTTTGATAAATTTAATAAATGTATAAATTTTAATATGTAATGATTGTTTTACTTATATTGTAATTTTCTATTAAATCAATATTTGTTTTATATATACGTTCAAAATATCATTTCTTTACTTCTAATTAAAATTAATTCGATTTTCTGTTAATTTATTCTTATAATATCGTTTAGAGTGGTTTTGAACTATCGAATGAGCATTATTTTATAAAAAAAAGCAAGCAGTTCTATTATTAAAGAATTAGTTTGTAACTCATATGAAAATCAGATGCTTTAATTTCGAATATTAGCAAAAATGTTGTCTGCGTCGAATAGCTAAAATAAATGAATTATCCATTAGTTGAACAACTTTTCTTTGCGAAATTTCATTAAAATGTTTTTAATTGTTTAATTTCTACTTTATTTTAAACTTTTCTCATATTGTAACTACCATTTCTATACAAGCCGGTACTCAGTTTTATTTGTTGATTGGAAATTTGTGCAAACTCTTTATTGCTCTTTTGCAAAAAAAAACGATAATTAGAAATGAGCATAGGAATTGAAAGTATAAGAAGGATTGATTAAATATTTGCTAAAACTTTTGTTATGCTCTATTAAGTTAACTATTTATTATGCTCGAGCCGAATTGAAAATATTAGCTTTTGTGTGGGGGCGTTTTTCCAGACACTAAAATTAAAAGTTAGAAAGGCGTGCATAATTATTGCTAGATGTCTCGATAACTTTAATAATCCGTAATGAAAATATAATTTATATATGTCTAGTTTGCTTTACAAAGTGATCTTCAATTTTATATAAAAATAATGAAACTTAACTGATTAAAATAAGATTTTATGAAGGTATTAAATGTTTGAATAAAAGCCGATAAAAATATTTTTTTTAAACTTTTATCTACTTATTTTATTTTGATACCTAATAAAATTATTGAATAAGATCACCTAAAATATAAGGCAAATAAAATAAATTTAATGACAGCATTTCATAAAAAAAATAGAATAGAATATATATACAAATTCTTTTTGCCACAGAAATTTTATCCAAGATTATTTATTACAGATTAAATCAAATGTTATATTTTTCTTTATGAATTTAAATTTTTTAACAACTTTGAAATTTATACCCTTTAGAAATCACTTATTCTTTTTTATTTTATATATTTTAGCTTAAAATTGTGTATTCCCTTTAAATCTGTGAAGTAATAATATGAGCTGCAAATTAATCAAAATATTTCTGACAATAACTTAGAGGATAATTGTATATTAAAAATATATAATTACATTTTATACATGCAGAATTATGTATAAAACGAAAGAATTCGAAATCACTATTTAAGCTGATTCTTGAAAAATAAAGCTTCATTTTCTGTATTGTTGAAAATATGGATTAGCTTTAGCATTATAAGAAAAACTGAAGTACAAATAAATTTATAATATAGTTTGTCTAAATGACCCAACTAATTATGTTACATTAAAGTTGGATGGTTTTTAAATAATAGTCTCTGAAGAATTCTTTCTCTAGTTTTAAATTTTTATCCAGCGTATTGATGAATAATAATAATTACACACACACAAAAAAAAAATTGACCAAATAATTTTACATTCAGATCAAAATATTAATTTCATAATGGATATTTTTTGTCCTCTTAGAACACTTTACAGACGGCGTAAAGTGATATCATTAAAGCGCTCACGTTTAAAATATATGTACTTGTTTTTCCAATACGTAACTATGTACAATAATTCAAATAATAATTTTCTGTTTCGTTTCATTTTAATACTTCATTCTTCCTTGTTTTTCTTATCATCTATATTACGCAGTAATTAATTTGTTTTGTCGAATTAAAGAGAGAAATAGTATATCCATTTCGTATGATTGTAAAAATTATTTTCCTTGTTAAATTTTAAATGAATAGAATCCTTTATTTTATTTTATTTCTTCAATCATTCTTTACTGGTTCACTTGTTCTTAAAAAATTATTCTACCTTCTGTAGATTCATTTTTAATTATCTTGAATATGCTGTTGTTGATTTGCCCTTTCCAATTGAATAGAAACCTTATATTCTTGTGTTTGAAAAAAACTTGTTTCGTTCAAAATATATTATTCTACCTTCTGTAGATTCCTTTTTAATTATCTTGAGTCCACTGTTGTTTATTTGCCCTTTCCAGTTGAACACATTCTTGTGTTTGGAAAAAAATTGTTTTGTTCAAAATATATTATTTTACCTTCTGTAGATTCCTTTTTAATTATCTTGAGTCCACTGTTGTTTATTTGCCCTTTCCAGTTGAACACATTCTTGTGTTTGGAAAAAAAAAATGTTTTGTTCAAAATATATTATTTTACCTTCTGTAGATTCCTTTTTAATTATCTTGAGTCCACTGTTGTTTATTTTCCCTTTCCAATTGAACACATTCTTGTGTTTGCAAAAAACTTGTTTTGTTCAAAATATATTATTCTACCTTCTATAGATTCCTTGTTAATTATCTTGAGTCCACTGTTGTTTATTTGCCCTTTCCAGTTGAACACATTCTTGTGTTTGGAAAAAAATTGCTTTGTTCAAAATCTATTATTTTACCTTCTGTAGATTCCTTTTTAATTATCTTGAGTCCACTGTTGTTTATTCTCCCTTTCCAATTGAACACATTCTTGTGTTTGGAAAAAACTTGTTTTGTTCAAAATATATTATTCTACCTTCTATAGATTCCTTATTAATTATCTTGAATCCACTGTTGTTTATTTGCCCTTTCCAATTGAACACATTCTTGTGTTTGGAAAAAAATTGTTTGTTCAAATATATTATTCTATGTTCTATAGATGGCTTTTTAATTATCTGTATTACACTGTTGTTGATTTGTCGTTTCAAATTGAACAAAACTCTCACATTCTTGTGTTTGAAAAAAGAAATTTTCAAAATATATTATTAATATAGTCACTTATTTATTTTCATTAATATTTTATTTCATTTTCTGTTATCAGTTCCCACGAAGTGCAAATGAAATTGTATAGGCAATTATAAAACAGTTATTTTAACTTTCTTTAAAAACCTTTCACTTCCACCTGCATAACGCTCAAATTTTCAATTTCTTCTTCGCGAACTTAAGAAAGGAAAAGTACTGCAATAGTCAAAATATTTGGTGTTGAGATTTTCTAGAATCTCCATGTTTAAAATAACTTTGAACACAAAAAACGCAATTCTGATTATTTTATCTATGAACAAGGTGCTTAAAATTGCTTCGAGCCCAATGGATGAATATTTTGTATGTGAACTTTGAACCCAATCCGTAGATTTCCATCAAATTATGAACACAATCTATTCCCAGAAATTATGTCTGTCTGAGAAAATTGAGTAATTAAAAAAACGTAAAGGGCTAGATAAGATTTGGTACAGAGTATAGGATCTAATTCGTTTAAATGTACCGCATATTGAATTAAATCCATCCGAGGAATGATCATCTTATGTTCATTACCTTCATTCATGAACAAAGTCTGTTCACAGAAATTCTGTCTGTCTGAGCAAAAATGAGCTTGAATACTAGAAAACTTAGAGGGCAAGATATATAAACTTTGGTACAGAGTTTAGTATCTTAACGTATATGTGTACCACTAAGCGAATGAAATCCATCTAAGAAACGACCATCTATTGTTCATTGCTTTCATTGATGAACAAATTCTATGCCCATAAAGTCTGTCTATCTGAGCAAAAGTGAGCGCGATAATTAGAAAACAAAAAAATGCTAGATACATAAAATTTAGTACAGAGTTTAGTATCTTAACGTATATGTTTACCACTAATTGAATTACATCCATCTAAGGAGTGGCCATCTATTGTTCATTGCCTTCATTCATGAGCAAAGTCTATTCCCAAAAAGTATGTCTATCTGAGCAAAAGTGAGCGCTATAACTAGAAAACAAAACGAGCTAGATACATAAGACTTGGTGCAGAGTTTAGTATCTTAACGTATATGTGTACCATTTATTGAATGAAATCCATGTAAGGAATGACCATCTATTGTTCATTACCTTCATTTATGAACACAATCTATTCCCAAAAATTCTGTCTGTCTGATCAAAAGTGAGAGTGATAATTAAAAAACGTAGAGGCCTTGATACTTAAAACTTGGTATTGAGTTTAGTATCTTAACCGTAGATGTGTACTACATTTTGAATTAAATTCATCTAAAGAATGACCATCACTTCCTTCATTCATGAACAAAATCTTTTCCCAGAAAATCTGTCTATATGACCAAATATGAGCGTGATATGTAAAAAAATGGGCTAGGCACAGAAGATTTGATACAGAGTTTAGCATCTAAACCGTATATGTATACCATTTATTAAATTAAATCTATTTAAAGAATGACTATTTATTGCTCATTACTTTTATTCATTAACAAAATCTTTTATCTCAAAATATGTATATCTGAGAAAAAATGAGCGCTACAATTCGAAAACTTAAGCAGCTGGGCACAAAGGACATTGTACAGAATTTAGTATCTTAACCATCGATGTGTACTATCTTTTGAATTAAATCCATTTAAAGAAAGACAATCACTTCCTTCCCTACATTCCTTCATTAACTTCATTCATGAGCAAACTCTATTCACAGAAATTCTGTCTGTTTTAGCAAAAGTGAGTACAGTAACTAGAAAACAAAACGAGCTAGATACATAAAACTTGGTACAGAATTTACAACCTGAAAGTATATGTGTAATACATATTCAATTAAGTCCATCTGAGGAATGGTCATCTATTGTCCATTACCCTCATTCATAAACAGAATCTTTTATCTCAAAATATGTCTGTTTGAGCAAAAATGAGCGCTATAATTCGAAAACTTAAAGGTTTTAAACTTTATGCAGAGTACTGCATCTAAACCGAAGATTATGTACCGCATTTTGAATGAAATCAATCTTGGAAATGGCCATCAATTGTTCTCAGTCTTTCCTTGCATGTAAACATGTCATTCAAAAACGCAACAACTTGGAAAAATTAGATTTTGTGCACAATTTCAGCATCTAAAGCGCAGACTTTAAGGAGTATGCACACACTTGAAACTTCGAAAATCGTTCAAAATATCGAATATTTTTTTATTGCTTAATAATATTTTCTAATTCTTTAGCTTTCAAACGATACCAAGAGGTTGTCATTATTCGAAATATTTCTCGAGTTATAATTATTTTTTTTGAGGTGCTTTCATTAAAAATTCTAGTTACGGTTTTTTTAAAACTCATTTTATGAAGAATAATATTTGTCCACTATGTTACTTCATTCAAACAATCATAACTCAATAAGAAATGAACCAAATACAATTATTTATATATCAAAATAATCTGTATGAAATAGCGGATGTTTTGTGCCTCAATCAAAATTATATTTATAGAAGAAAATTTTTAATAGCTATTAAAATGTTAAAATTACAGAAAAAATCTCGCTTTTTCTATTTATCGTTGATGAAAAAATTGTTAAAAAAAAACTATATATTTTTATAACTTGATTGAGGCAGACAACATAAAGATTAATATTAGGCATCATTTCTAACTAGAATTGTGTGTCTGTACAAATTAGAATTTAAGATATCATGTTTCAAAAAATAGGCTAATTAGCTCATTAAATATTAATGAATTAATAATTAGTGTAATATGGTTTTTTCTCACTGAAATGAGTTTAAACATATATTAATGACCTACTGTAAAAAAATTGGATTTTTAAAGTTAAAATTAAAAAAAAAATCTTCTACTGTGTACTTACACTTTAATGGAGCAGCCCCGTATTATATCTAAATATACTTGCATAGTTTTATGAATTATGTTTTTTTTGTGGTTATTTTATTTGAAGACACTATGTGGGGTACTTTGTAATTTTTTCATATTTTTTTTAATGTTCACTAACTTAGGGTGACAGACGAAACTTAGTTCTATAAATCAATTAATATTCGATAATCGATTTTTAGTTTTTATATTAATGATAATCGATTTGTAATTGGTATTTCAATAAGATTTTTGATCCACTCGTGTGTTACTAATTAATTTTAACTTCTAACATTATCTGATTTTATTTGTACAGTCAGAAAATAATTAGCATGATAAATAAATCATTGAGAAATGATGATTTTTTTCTCCTGCAAGAAGTTTCTAAATTTAAAAACAAACAAATATGCATTTTAAATTATAACATTTTCGTAGAAATAAAATAGTAAACCTGCGAAAATGGCCTCTTTAAAACTTTCAGGCTTACTCTCTAATACACTTTTCATGCCAGATAACGACTTACATGGAACTGATGTGCAATAGTACACTGATGTACAATTTGATTGTCGTCGTGTCTTGAATGGCAACAAATTACTTTCAATGAGTAATACAAGGAATAGTGATTTCACAATTTTTCTTTTCATTAACACACACTTCAAAGCTATTTAACATCCTTAGATATCCTTAATCCCTTCCGACCCCCCCCCCTTTTCGGAGAATGTTGCCACCATTGATTTGAAATGGGCCTTAATGATCTTTTGAAACTCCTCATTACTCTGGAAATTCTTCGAATTTTTCTTCTATTGAAAGAAGATGAAGTAAAAACAAATATAAAATATTTCAGGCACGTGTCATACCGGAAATACAGGCACATGTCGTACCCGTGGGACACATTTCCGACCTCCCCCCTCCTTTTCGGAGAAGGTTACCACCAATGATTTGAATTGGACCTTAATGATCCTTTGAAACTCCTCGTTACTCTGGAAATTCTTCGAATTTTTCTTCTGTGTGAAGGATATGAAGTAGAAATATCTAAACATTCACCTTACAGAGTCGCATCTTGACATGCATGTTGCTTGCCTGGTATTCCAGAAACCACTGTTTCGTACTTGAAATACAGGCACGTGTCGTACCCGTGGACCACATTTCCGACCCCCCCCCCCTTTTCGGAGAATGTTATCACCATTGATTTGAAAGGGACCTTAATTATTCTTTGAAGCTCCTCGTTACTCTGGAAATTCTTCGAATTTTTCTTCTATGGGAAGGATATGAAGTGGAAATATTCTATACATTCACCTTACAGAATCGCATCTTGACATGCATGCTGCTTGAATTTTACCTGGTATTCCAGAAGCCACTATTTCGTTTCTTTTGAGCAATTTATTAAGTTTCTGATTTACCCATTATGTTGCGATAATCTTGTACCCGTGTTCACCTTTACGGAGAATCCAGCTTCGAGTTAAATGATTTCATTTCATTCTTAATTGCAAAAAATATCTAAAATTTACATTATATCTAAGCGCAGATACTCCAAAAATGTTCCAAATTTAATATAATTTTGCAATGAATTGGATTGTCGTCGTGTCTTTAATGGAAACAAATTATTTTCAATGAATAACAGTAATGTAAGGAATAGTGATTTCACCACTTTTCTTTTCATTTGCATAAACTTCAAAGCTATTTTACATCCTTTAATACCATTTTCTCAAATACTTTTCTTTGACAGAATTTTCTTACGAAGAATCTTATAAATTATAATCTAGCTCGCATTTTTTGTTCAAATTTTGAATAAAGGTTTTTTATTATGTTTTGTAATTTCTGAAGAAGAGAATAAATAATCTATTCATTTAGAAATATTTTATAGGTGTTTTAGTGCTTCTCAATGTGAAAAAATTTGAAAATGTCTTGTTATTTATCAGTCCCCAATTTTTATCCCAATTTCATCCCAATTTTCACTATCCCCAATTTTATCTCCAATTTTTATCCCTATTTTTATTATCCCCAATTTTATCCATACTTTTTATCCCAATTTTTATTATCCCCAATTTTATCCCAAATTTTTATCTCAATTTTTATTATTCCCAATTTTATCCTTAAATTTTATCCCAATTTTTATTATCCCCAATTTTTATCTCAATTTTTATTATCCCCAATTTTATCCCCAATTTTTATCTCAATTTTTATTATCCCCAATTTTTAAAGAATGGATGAAAATGCAGCTTATTTTTTAGTTCCAAGAACTAGATAATATTCTTAAGCCATCTGCAAAATTTTAAGGAAATCATTTGATAAATCTCTAACCTAAAAACTCTTTTTAGCTAAAAAAAACTCTTAAAAGCTTTAAACCTCTTTTTAGCCAAAAAATGCCCTTTTTTTTATAAAATATTTTGCTACTTAATTGGCCTAATTTTGTTTCATAAATTTTTTTAATCCCTTTTATGCAAATATTCAAAAATATAACTATTTTCGAACTTTTTTCGGAAAAACGGAGTCATATAACTGGATTTCATTTCAAACTTAATAAAAATTTACAATCTTTGTGTTTACATACCAAATTTCATCCGCGTCGCTCATAGCATTTTTGAGAAATTGTAATCACAGACAGATAGACTTGATTCCGAAAATGTATTTCTCGGTTTCATGGTGGCATGGAATATAGAGATTTGTCATAATCTCATTTGGAATTTTTGATGACTACAATACTTTCTCTTTTTATATATCTCTTGATAAAATCAAAATATGAATAATCATGGGTATTAAAGTCTTGCTTAGTTTCCAAAATTTCATATAATAAAGGGAAGGAAGTGAAGGATGGATAGCACATTCAACAGAGAATATTCAAGAAAGGCTTTTCAAGATAACTTACTCTAGTACTTTGCTGTTTCATGTTATTAAGAGCTTTTCTTCATAACACTAGTTATGAAAGCACCTTTTTTTCTGATGATTTCGAGTCTACAAGATCGTTGGAAAGATAATGAAAAAATAAAATGCTTAGGATGACGCAGAAAACAAACAGAGGTGTGTTATCTTTAATTATGCATTACACCGTGGCAAAATGGAACAAGTCAGTGATTTATTAGTGGCAATGCGTTTACTCTAAAGTGTTAGAAATAAAATAGAACAATAAGATGCCAGCAGATACTTTTTATTTTTGGAGTCCGAAATTCTCTAATCTATTGGATCGTAGTTTAATTTTCGAAAAATGATCCTACTCACGTTGTTGGATATTGTTACATCATAGGCTTTGAAAATCTTTTGTGGCTACCTATATATCATGTATTTTGAATCAAGTAATGTAACATTAAAGAAATTACGATGATTAAGGTGTATATACACACTCTTTGAAAATCGTTCAAAATATCGAATATTTTTTTATTGCTTAATAATGTTCTCTGATCCTTTAGCTTTCAAACGATACCAAGATGATGTCAATATTCGAAATATTTCTCGAGTTATAATTATTTTTCTTGAGGTGCTTTCATTAGAAACTCTAGTTACGATTTTTTTAAACTCATTTTATAAAGAATGGCATTTTCCCACTATGTTGCTTCATTCAAACAATCATAACTGAACAAGAAATGAACCAAATACAATTATTTATATATCAAAATAATCTGTATGAAATAGCGGATGTGTTGTGCCTCAATCAAAGTTATATTTATAGAAGAAAATTTTTAATAGCTATTAAAATGTTAAAATTACAGAAAAAATCTCGCTTTTTCTATTTATCGTTGATGAAAAAATTGTTAAAAAAAACTATATATTTTTATAACTTGATTGAGGCAGACAACATAAAGATTAATATTAGGCATCATTTCTAACTAGAATTGTGTGTCTGTACAAATTAGAATTTAAGATATCATGTTTCAAAAAAATGCTAATTATCTCATTAAATATTATTTAATTAATTAATAATGAGTGTAATATAGTTTTTTCTCACTGAAATGAGTTTAAACATATATTAATGACCTACTGTGAAAAAACTGGAGTTTTAAAGTTAAAATTTAAAAAAAATCTTCTAGTGTGTACGTACACCTTAATTTGAAAGAAATTCATCATAGAGTTTTGGTTTTTTACATTTAAGTGAACTTTGTTTCATAGTTAAGAACATAATGATTAAGATAAAAATGATAAGGAATCATTCTACAAGAACTGTAGGACTGTGTCAATTTTTTGTTCCAATCTGTTGAAAAAGAATACTTCCAAAATGCACATTCGGTTTTATTTACTATTCTATGCAGCACAAATCTTTCATGCGTAGGAGAAAATAAGTGTTTCTGTGCACACTTGGGGTTCAGTGTTTTCGACAAGGCGTAAAATTTTAACGGGAGAGGGAAATAACATGTTCGGAAGAGAGCGTACGAAATAGTTTCCGTAAGACCACTCACATTGACTTTATTTTTATATTTATTTAGAAGAGAAATACAGACACTGATAAATCAGACGATTGTTTTGAACTGTATTGATTATCTTAAAACCATTCAACATAAAACAACTTTGATTTTGTTATTTTATAATTTCTCGATAAATCATCGTTTTTAAGTGCATTTGAAAGTGATACGACAATTGCAGTGAATCTAAGAACGCATTTGAAATTTTGTTCAAATGGATGATCATTTTCTGCCTCTCTAATGGCTCAATTTAATACAACATTTGCTGGTCACTCAAATATTCACAAATATTTTTCACTTAAACTCATATTAATATTTACAATTCTCTCTTTTGTTTCAAACTAAGAATTCTTCTATAACAGATGTGATTTTAGCGTTGGTGTTTCTATTACATTTGGGGTTTTGAGATAAGTTAGTATTTTAGGAACACGAATGAGTATTGTCCTTAGTATGAATATCTTCCGATGGGTATATATTAAGAAAATACCAATATGTTGGATAAAGTACATTCTACAAATTCTATAACTCTTTATTGAACAAAAATTTTAAAAGCATCAAATTTAGGTATCAAAAACGCAGCCCATATGTACACAAATTATAATACATGTAAACATTAACAACGCAAGCAGAACATATATCATTAAATAAGAAACAAATAGCATTGAGAGAGAACAATAGAGAGGTACTTCTGTGATTAATATTCCAAAGTAGAATCATCGTGAGACAGTATCGCATAGAACAGTATGGAATTATCCAGAAGAATCTCTAGATCTTGGTTCTAAACTGAGAAAGGGAGCGTAAGTCCTGGATATTATAGATCCAAAGCCAAGAACAGTTGTCGATAAAGCCACCAAATTTGTTGCCGAAATGTAAGGGAATCGGAGATCAATCAATGTCCATCAATCATCCATTAAGAAGAAATGTAACACTTTCTTTTGTACTATAGAACTAACCTTTCTAGGAAGCAATATCTAAGATTCATTATAAATTGCCATGCCAAACTTCTGCAGCTGCAATTTACACTGATTTTTATACTAAACAATATTGAAATATATATATATATATATATATATATATATATGTTTTTTTTTTTTTTTGCTGTATGCACCAAGATTTCCTCGTACTGGCTTGTAAGAAGATGCTTGAATTTAACTGGCGAATTCTGTTTATCTTGAACTATAGATAAGGGTCCAGAAACAAATTATAAAAACTAATCGTCTTTAAAAATTGGAACTGAAACAAGCGATGGAATAAAATACAATACATTGCTGTGACTATTTGTAATATTAGTAGGAGATAAAGAAATATAAATATGTGATATAGCCATACATAAATTCATAAAAAAATAATTCAATAAAAAATGTGATTCAATTTAAAGACCAGCTTCATTAAAAGTTTCATAATTTTTATTCTATTCTTTCTTACTTTAAAATATATTTCCAAAAAAATAATTACATTTTTTTAAAAATAAATAAATTGCAAAAATATGTTTATTTTTTATAAAGCATTCCTACATTATCCCAACATCCCTGTGATCCAAATTTGACAACTTTGTCTTATTTCTTAATTAAAACTTTACAGATAAATAAACTGCCAAAACATGACATGTAGAAATGACAAATATTTTATTTTTATACTGTTTATCAAATGATAATTTTCAGAGGCCTATTAAATTAACCACTCAATGTAATGTGTTCCTTTTTAATGTTTTCTTTTTTCAATAAGAAGAAAAGAAAAATATTATGACGAACTCAAGATAGGAACAATGGACCCCCCCCCCCTATTTTAAGTATTTTTCCGTTTAAGAAGTCAGATAGTTTTTATATTTTATTTCCTTAAGATTAGTATCTATAATTATGCTTATTTTTCTTCTTGGTCATGTAAATCCTACCACTGGGAGAAAAAATTGTGCAATTTCTCTTTAATTATGATGAACAGAATACAACGATTCACTGCATAAGTGTTAGAAGCTCTACATTTCCTTTATCTTATACTGTAAAACTAGTTTTTCTGCTACTGCATAATGAAGACGGAGAAGCCCAGATAACGTATTCCAACCAACTAGCGTCATTCTCTTACGGTTGAATTAGATTAAGAATACACCAACTAAAATAATGAAATTAAAATCCTTATCAGTTTTTTTGCATACAAATTGCGTTAAAAAGACTATTTAAAGTAGTTTCCTCAAGGAAAAATTTGGATGAAATTTGTGAAAACAATGATTGTGATCTTTACTATAAAGTTATGCAATGAAATTAATCGAATTATAATGAACGCTGCTATAAAGGGAATTTATAGAGACTATTTAGAGTAATTCTGCAAATAAAACAACTGATGAAATGAATGTAAACAATGATTTGCGATCTTTAATGTTATGCCATACAATGAAATTAATTGAATTATAATCAACGCTGCTGCAAAGGAAATTTTCAAGCTAAATGTAACAAACTGTGTAGTAATTTTTGGCAGTTACAGTTTTCTACCATAGAAAGTAGTAAAATCTCTAGATGAAATAAAATCCGCACAAGTAGCAGACGATTCCAGGTTCAAAATTCAATTTTAAAAGAAACCCATCTTTTGTGTGAATTAAGAATACCGTAAATACCCTATAGGAAGAGAACGTGAATTATAGAGGAAAAAAGTGAACTTTAAAACCAGGGGGATCGGTCTCAAGAAAACTTTCTGGCATATTCGCTGATAAATGTGTTATGCCAGGCATGGCATTGGCGTAAGATCTTTAAAAAAATATTAAGTTCTGGCGTGAAATTAGCATTTTTACTGATCTATTGTGTGATCCCTGGCAAGTATTTTGACGATTCATTCCTGGCATGCTTTTAATAGTATCTGAAAATCGAATTTGTGTTTTAGACACATTTTTCAAAACCGATTGTAAAAAAATAGCATAAAACTACACTTGAAACCATAAAATCCCATCTAAAATTTAAGTTCTTTAAGTCATTGCTTTTTTTAGTTATTGCTCTTGCATGTTTCTGAAAATGCTCACCAACAGAGAGTTAACCCCTTTTTGGATTTGTCTGAAAATTTGATAGGTGCTGTAAATTTATATTCGAACAGCCCAACATACAGACTTTTTCTGAATATATTTTACTCAAAATTGGGAAGAAATCTGCCAATTTTATGTAAAGACCTTGTATTAAATTTCATTTGTCTAGCTCAAAGCTGTTTTGAGTTATCTTTGTCATGGACATACAGATAGGCATTTTCCAAAAAAGTGTTTTTTTTTAACTCGGGGAGATCTAAAAAGCGGAGATTCATCAGAAACTCGAGTTCGAATTTTTTGACGATTTCTATACTTTCTCTATATTACATTTAAGAGAAAGCAAAACCAGTGAGTTGCAGAACCAGTGAGAATCAGAAACCTAACAAATCAAATAGAATTTTCTGAAAGTAATTATATTTTCAGTATTTATCAATTATATAATCAGTACAATCTTGCTGTCAAAATACATAGGAATTAGAAAAAAAATCATCCTTTATTAATAATTCTATTTTTTATTTTTCCATATATTGTATAGTAAGTAATTATCAGTACAATATTTGAAGCCATTGAAAAGGAATGAAGACAAAAGTAATTTTATTGAAGGTATTTTAAATGAGTGAATAGTTTTAAGAATCATAAAGTAAATTATTATTTTGATTTTCCTTTGAGCTTGGACTTTATAAAGATTTGATTGGCTTGATGGCGTATTGCAAGATATTTTAATTCCAAGAATATAGTAGTAATGTATAAGCAAATGTGTTTAGTGTTTCCGACAAAAAAAATACCAATTCTATTTTTTTTCTGTGGTTTTAATTTTCGGCTTTTTTTTAAAATATAAATTGATGAAAGCAGAATTATTTAAAACAATTTTATTTTCAGCTTGCATTAATCTACCACTCGATATATTAGGATGTATAGTATCTTAATAATTTATTATTAATTATTTTCTTGAATAGAAAAGAGAGTATTTATATTTGAAACTGAACAAAGATTTTCATAAAACAAGAATTGATATGGGTATTTACTATTATTTACTTGTTCGTGCTGAAGAAAATAAAGAATGTAGCTAAGTTTCACTTTCTGCTTAATAGTGTTCAGTAATTATTTAGAATTTAAAATGTTATGATTCTTAGCATAAGATGAAATCTCATTTCCATTAAGAAACTTAATACTAATTCATAAAATAAATACATAAGATATGTAGATTTCATTTCATGAAATAGATACATTATTTTAGAGACAAGTGCATCGTGATTTCATATCTGATTCTAAAAAAGTAAATATTTTACGATGTTAACAATTAAATTATGTGTGAAATATTAAAATGAAAATTATGTCTTTCTGATTTTATTTATATTATATATAGCTTATTTTATGCATGAAATATCCGAAAAAGGTTTTTTTCTTTTTCTTTTTTATTCTTGAAAAACTCATTTACTAGAAAACTATTGCAAAATCAGAATACAAAAAAAAAAAAAAAAAAGATATGTTGATCGGAAGATTTCGAAAAGTTGTTTAGTTATATCTTTTATGATGCAATACATTCCAATTTAGCTTTCTGAGAATCATTCTATTTTCCTTCATTTCACATATATTGTTGTAAAGCAATATCGTCTGACATTAGAGGATTTTTTTTGTAGTATTAGTCTGGCAATGTCTTCAAGTCTCTTGTTTTGATTCTAATTTATATATATATATATATATATATATATATATATATATATATATATATATATAACTTTTCGATAAATTTAGTGATAAGGCATTTCACGATTGCTCAAATAAATTATTGTTAGAAATCAAAACATTATTTTGTTTTTTCCAGTAATAAGAAAAAAGTGATTTGTTGTTTTGAAGAATTCTGAAAAGTCATTTTAAGATTTTTGAAGCCCTAAGTTCCTTAATAATTTAAGAAAAATATCAAAAGTGTATTCTACATTAGAAAAAAAATCAGAAAAAAGGAAAACGATGATAATTTATGTATTACCGAAATGTGTAATGAAAGAAGAAGCATAGATATGACTGATTTTATTACAAAATAATTTGAATAAAAATCGTCTGCTAATTTAAATCATTTGCTTGAACTTGAGAAGATTTTTTTAAAATCGTATGATAAAAATTATCGTCTGGATTTCATATTATGTCAAATATTAATTTTCTTCCGACTGAAATCATGTGTTAGAATGGAAATATACAGAGGATATTAGAAGCACGCTTCATAAAAATAGAATTTCAATCCTAGAAAACATACTTTTTTCATCTTCTAATAGCTTTAAACACACCGTTAAGAATCAGGTATAAAATAAATTATTATTTAAATGCAATCTTTATATAAAAAGGAATTAATATTTTAGATTTCAACATTCCCAATAACGTATTTATTTAAGTTTTATAGTTACTTTTATGACAGACTTGCGACAGCTTTAATGATTATTTGTTGGTTGGTAAATAGTTTAAATAACGTTTTATCCCATTATAACTGTAATTAATTAATTGAAATAAAATTTTGCTCGTTTTACTTATATACCAAAATTAATTAATTTATATACTTAGGGATTCTAATGATTTTAGCCTTAGATTTTTTAGATTTAGATTATATGGTTTATTATCATTACATTTGGATCTAATTAAATTTATATTATGAACTATTAAATTATTTATTTCGTTTCTTTACTTCATTATGCAAGCAATGCTATTTCATTAACCATTATATATATATATATATATATATATATATATATATATATATATATATATATATATATATATATATATATATATATATATATATATATATATATATATATATATATATATAAATAAAAACTAGGAATATTTCCTTTACATTTTTAGAAATTCTAACATAAATTATAACTGCATTTTTCTGTTTTGAAATCATTACCTTAAAATACAAAATTTCAGCTAGAATTCCTTTTGCTATTTAATTCTATAAATGGTTGTACTATAATGTATTCCTTTTTCTGTTTTAAAATTATGTTTTATTCTTTTAATTAATTATTTATTTTTTAACTAAAATGATTTTGAATTCAAATTAAAAAAATAAAATATGTGATTCGTTTCCATAGAATAACAGTAAAGAAAATATTCTTTTAGACAGTTTTTAAATTTTAAAAACTTTAAACAATTCTAAAATAAATATTCAATATTTAATTGTTTCGCTATTAAATAAGAAAATTACTTATGAACAATTTCTAAATCAATATTTTATGTTGGAGAACATTATTTGTCATTTTCTGATGTAGACTTTAAAAGTTTAGTATTTTAAATATTTTATATAACTATCATGTTTTTATAAATTGAAGTTAAATATTTGACACTTTAATTTTTTGATATTTTTTTAAGCTTTTTAGCAAGATATTTAAATGGTTTGACCTATTTATAGAGGGAAAGATTATGAAATATTTAAATACCAGTATACATACTTTGAATTCAATAATTGCGATTTTCAATTCGATTATAATTGTAAATAATTAATTTTGTTAATGGGTGAAACCTGAAGCTTTTGCATAAACATAAAAACTTATATTAAAGGAATGAAAATAAGTAGAGTACATTATTATTCCTTCATTAAAATAAAATAAATATACAGTCTGATTTTTTAATCTAAGAATGAAATATCCCTGCATACTTACCTAAAAAGATATAGACTTAAAGCAAATTTAAAACTTTGGGAAATTCTTGCTTTTAATCCGCAAATTTCCATATGTGTTTTGTTGAAAAATAAAACATATATGGTTTCACAATCGTTTAGATAAAGGATTTCGAAGAATTTCTAATCGAAACCATTCATATTTTTCTTAAAATCGTTTAATCACAAGGAAATTCTTGAATATATTCAGTTTAAAATCTATTTTAATAAGCACCTTTTTATTTCTTTAAGTTGAAGGAAGTAAAGCAATTTCTTTTCAATCTTCAGTTCTGTAGATCTAATATTATACATCTCTTCACTTCTCTTCCTTCTTCTCATTCTCAACGAAATTCCTTTTCCACTTCAAAAATCGGTCAGCATTCCGTTGATTAAATAAATAAAACATTAATCTTCTTAGAATCGTGGGAAATTTTGAAATAACTAATAGAACTCATAATTCTGGTCTTTGAGCAGTTAGCCAATAGAAAATACCACTTAGTTAAGATTGCTTAGCCTTTATATGAAATCCTAAATTCCAAAATTCTTCATTATTCTGAGAGCAAATAATTTTATATAAAGAAAATGAGAATTAAATTTAGTACGGTAAATTCTTTTCAGAAATTTATTTGTTTAAATTATATATAAAAGTTATATATTTAAAATTGTAAAAGTTATTATTATAAAAGTTATATAAATTATATATATTTGTTTAAATTATATATAAAAGTTATATATTTAAAATTGTAAAAGTTATTATTATAAAAGTTATATAAATTATATATATATGTTTAAATTATATATAAATTATTTATAAAGGAAATTATGTCTCTGAAAATATCATTGATTCCTCAGTGATTTAAATAAATTGGAATCAAGTGCAAAATATTATTTCATAGAAAATATAAGGATCAATCATTTATGAAAGAGATTGTGACAGCTGCAGACGATTTTAATACATGTTGCTATAGTATCAAGGAAAATATGTTTGCAAATTTAAGCAGCAATTTGCCTTTATATTTCATTTATTTATTTGCTAAAACGATAACAAAATGCAAAGTTCTAATACAGTTTTACAAGAAATAATCGTTAAATTAAAATGAATATAAATGCCAGGCCTATTGAAGTTTTAAAGATATTGAATGTCTACATCGGTAATGAAATCTTACCAATTATTCGAATGTTCTCAAAATAGTCAGAGGTATAAATCATTTGTTTGAAATCTTCAAAAAAGCGTTGAGATAAAAAAAAATTTCGCAGAATGAAAAAGAAAAGGATTTATTCACAATTTTCTTCATATCTATAAAACTAATTTTGATTGTTATTTTTTTTTGTTTGTTTACGAAGTATACAAAGAAAAGATATTGTAATTATCAAAACATTTCAGCTCAATTTTTTTTCCAAATTTCAAGTGTCAGGCTTTCTTGACTCCAAAAGATACATTTTTGGAACTTTGTCTTTCGGTCTCCATATACGATAACACCAAAGTGTATTGAATTAAATCAATGATATATGTTTTATAAACTAAATTTGACAATTTATTTCATTTGTTAAACGAAACCATTCTAAGAAAGTCTTTCTGTTTGTCGAAATACAAGTAAAAGATTCCAAAAAGACTTTAAGCCTTAGAAAAAAATTGATGCATAGATTTGAAAGCTAAAATATAGATGTTTATTAAATTTTGAACTAATCCGTCAAGGGGTAGCCATCTGTCGGTCTGTAAATTTTCTTACATGTAAATTCGATAACTCAAAAATGCACCTAATTTTTTTTTAAAAAGTGAAATTTTGCAAGCGAATTTGTACATAAAATTGTGTTCTTATGTTAAACATTGATTTCAATTGGTTGAAAATAAAGGAGTTTCAAATACGTATATTGTTTTTGTTAAACGTCCGAATCTTTGACATACGAATTTCCTAAACGTATCAAATGTGTATTCTTTTTTCATTTTCGAAACACTATGTTTGAATTGTTTGACAATTACAGTACTTTCTTTTTGTTTATTTCATACATGAAGAAATAAGAATATATTTGAACATATATTTTGGAAATATATCTTATCTCATGTGGTTTTTCATCAATAATATAATATAATAACGACCCGGGAAGATAAAAGTTAGAATGTTTTTTAAAAATTCTTTTAGGAATCCTTTACTAATATAAGAGCCAATAGTTTTATCAATTTTATATATATTGATATAGCGAAAATAATTAATTAATATACTTTATAACTAAATTAAATATTATTTTCTATCTAATGGGATTTATTTATTTATATTTTCATAAAAACATTCGAGTAATTCTTGTTGAATACCTTTTTTACGATTATATCATACGTATTCTCAAGATATACTATCAAAATTAATAACTTTCTCGCTGTTTTTTTTATACCAACGCATGCATATCTCTAATATTTGAATCGTCACCAGATAGGAATAATTTGCATTTAGTTATCTACTGTTGCCAACATTTGCATATATATTGTACTTATATGGAAGCACGAGCAGAATACAAATGAATAACAGATAAAACATTATATTGATAGATATAATGAATAATTTTAAAAAATTTTTTTACTGAATAATTTTTGAGGTTACTTTTTTACAAATAAACAATAATTTGAGGTTAAAGAAGATTAAAAGTATTCGAAATACATTCATTAAGAACATAATTAAAGAAATGGGTGAATGTTTTTCGTGTTTAATTAGAAGCCAATAAAAAGTGAAAAGAAACTGGATAAAAAAAAATTTTAACTTTTTAACACTGAGCAATAAAATTTCGCTTTTAATTATTATTTAATTATTAAAAAAAACTTTATTTTTCATTAACGATAACTTTCTATTTCTTCCAAAAAAATATTTTATAAATGCGAATATTTTCAAGAACGATTTTATTTTTCCAAGATGAATGTAAAAAGAATTTCAACGGATTCTTTTACGAATATATTTATTTTATCTTTTCATTTCAATTCAATGCTTGTTTTTTAAAAAAGATAAAAATTAAAGTCATCAGTATTTTAAATAAAATTGAATAATTATAGAAAATGATAAGAAGTCTTAAGGGGTTTTTGTGTGTGTGTGTGTGTGTGTATGTGTGTAAAAGAAAGTGTTCTTCATGAATTACTTATATGTAAATAGCAAGGAATTAATTGATAACAAATATTGTTAAAAGAATTACTGAAATGTGGGAAATTTAAAAGCAAAAATAGTAATGATCTAAGAAGCTAAAATATTAATATTCTAATATACAGTGAGCATTGATTTTCAGTAATTATTTAGAACAGTTTTAAAAGTATATTGAAATAAAATTGGAAAAAAGTTTTGAAAATAAACTGAACAAAAAAATTTAATTACACATTTCATTAGTGTAATAAAAATGCCTGTTTCTATTTTAATCGCATTTACTTTATAATTGATAATATTATTTTATTCATTATAAAATCTCATTATAGCAGAAAAATTTTTCTAGGTACATAAAATGAATTTAATACAAGTAATTGTTATTTGTTTTTATCCAAAACAATATCTGCATCCGTCAGTTCATTTCTAAAACTTATTTTAGTACTAAACATTAAAACTTTTATAAGTATTATATTGATCTAATAAATATTTTAAAGCCTTCTCTAGTTCAATTATAGTAATTGAACTTTATCACGTATCATAGATACATTTATGATCTTAATATCTTCAAAATAATGCATTTCAATATTTATTTTATGTTTTAAAATCTGAGAGAAGTCGCAAGGTTCTACGTCAGGCTAAGTTACATAGTGGATAAGTTAACATGTAGATATTATATTTTGTTTTAAATATAAGAACAATATATGAGAAGAAATACATAAATGCATATGATTCATTTGATTTATAAAATAACTTGAAAAATAAAAATTTCGGTACGGCCGTTCAGAGGGTTAAACGTGATAACCACATAATTATAGTTTGTTCAAAATTTGAATTAACATAAATGTCGATAATTCACCCACCGTTTTGTCTTGTTTCTATTAAAATGTAGGTCGCACCAAATATATAAAAAAATATATTCGGATTCAGTTACGGGTAATTTTTTATCTCATTGAATTTGCCAGAATTTCTTTTTCGAAGTTTAGCAGATATTCTTGGAATGCAGAGAAGACATTCTTGGAATAACGGGTATTTTCCTTATGTGCATCTTCTATATTACTAAAATTAAAAGAGTCTGATAAGAATCAAATAATTGCACGCTATTCTTAGCCATTGCTTCAATCTTGTATGCAGTAATATATTTGGAAATCTGCTCATATTTTCCACATTATTAGCAAATTCATCTGAATTTGAGAAAGAAAACTAAAAATGAAGACGTTTATAGCAGATTTTATAATTACTTCGTTGAAAGAAAGCCTATTTATTAAAAATTATGGATATGAGCAATATACACTAGCAAAATATAATTTCTGAATTTAAAACTTTTTGTCTAAAACATTGTTACGTTGTAATAATTTAAGTCTGATTCGTCTGGCTTGTCATAATCTAGATTTCTATATACCCTATGTGTAGCAGTTTTTACATAATGATTTTCAGAGCCATAAATCAACAAAGAAGGTGAGAAATCTGCTTTAAAAAACTCAAAAGTCTTGAATTTTTGCAAATTAAGCCTTAATTATTAGCAAAAGCAAGTATGTCATATATTTGGTGACAAACTAACGTTGCTTGAATTTCATTACAACAGCATTAAATATTATTGAAAGTTATGATTGAAATGAATTTTTTTGAAAATTGATTAAAATTAAAGAAACGTTTGTATAGTTATAAATTTGGTATTAATAATTTTTGTAATTATTTTTTATGAATATATATATATATGTGGGAAAAGGCAACGACCAGCATTGATATGAGAAATATATTTATTAAGATTAAAGGACAAAACATTACTATACTAACATCGAACATAAAAAGATACGTGATACATCGAACATAATAGCGTGAGCTGTACGTCTTAAAGTCCTACTACCCAACTCTCGTCTACCAATAATGGCGGGAAAGCCTCACATGATTAATGACGCAAGATGGCCAACATGGCGCCATATAGGATATGGGATCTGTTAACAGTTCCCATATATATATATATATATATATATATATATATATATATATATATAATTTAGTTAAAATAGAATTTTGTTGAAGAAAATATTTTTTAAATATAATAGATTTTTAATTAATTACAAATGCTATTAAAATTTTATATAATACATTCTTAGTTAAATCAAACAAATCAAAAATATATTATTATGATACTAAGAATATGAGTACTGAATCTGGTTACAAAAAAATCATGGAATCTATCCTCTACAAATTTGCAAACTTATGCATTATGCACATAAATTCAAAATTAAATAAAACATTTAAGAAGGAGAGGGTTTTACTTAAAACACATATCATACTAAGAACTTAAATATTTATAGAGTTCTCCATTTCCATGCAAATACAAAAAAAAATTAATCAAAAAATAAAAGCTGACATCGTAGATCGGAAAGTAGGCCACTTGATAGAAAGATGCTGAAAAGGTAATGTGTAATGGATGCATGCAATCTTCGACAAGGATATAAAACAGCTGACGAAGAACTCTGAAGACTACGCTCGAGTTAATGTTGGTATTTCACGCGATATAAATGGTCACTTAGTGTTAAAAATAGAAGACGAGTAAATATTGTCGATTTTTATGGTCTGTACTATGAAAGTGAGTCTAAATATGCTGCATTTAGAAAATTTTTTAAAAAAATAGATTAAAAGGCAGTTTTATTTCAATTAATGAGCTTTAAGAGCAAATTCATCCCAGGAGGGCCATTCATTAGACCGAGGAAAAATAACAGATTAATTTTGCAAAATTTTAATTTATGAACAAAGCAAATACTAAAATTCGATGAACAATTCATAATTATTTCCCTGTCCTGACGTCCTAAACCGAAATACAAATGCTCTACAATTCTAACGCAAACTGAAAGGCAATTGTGATGCAATACTAACACCAACTGAAATGCAAATGATGTTTATCATCCAAGAATTTGTCACCATTCGAACACCTGCTCTTCTCTTGAAATTTGAGCTTATATCTGAAACATCTGTTTTAAAAGCATCTGTTTCATCTGATGCATTTATTATACATTATAAAAAAGAATCTTTTTCTGATTTTTATCTAAGTATATTTTAATAAGTATTTCCTATGTGATATCTTTTGTCCAATACTTAAACAAAAAAATATCCATAGAATGTTTGATGTATTTGCGTATTATGTATAATTTGTGCATTAAATCATTGAATATCTGACTGATATTAATTTAGCATCTTATAAATTTAAATTAAGATAATTTCATGTACTTATGACTCATGGGCATGATGGTTAAGGTGTTAAATTAATACGACGTTTTTCTCTTGAAATGAAAACATATTGCTCAAATTTAACCATTAAATATCAGATATATTTTGTAGCATGAAATTGAAAAAGCTCCTTACATTAAACAAACACTTTATAATTACTTAATTCAAGATAATTTATGTATATGTTTATAGAAGCAGAATTAAACTTACACTTTTATTTCTCTCAAAAATTTATCACTTTCCTCTCGACTTCATTTTAACAAATTGTTTAAGGAAAACCTTATAATCATTTTCAACTTGGAGACCTGCTAAATGATTTCGCCATTATTTTTGACAAATTTATGTTGTTAAGTATTGCTATTATCAATCTTTATGCCAAACGTGAGAAAAATATCGAGTTTATGCCAAAACCATATGGAGATATCGGTTATTTTAAATGATGAATGCCGTTCATTTGGGCTTCGAGTTCGCTGTGGTTATATATAATTTTGAACTTAAATTTCTTAAATATTTTACATTCTCAGGGCTACGTATCCAAAATTAATTCAGTTTAAAGCATATTTGAAATAATACTAATTTTTAAAATGATTTAGTTTTTCTGAAAAAAATAATGAAAAATTATTATGATGATTATTATAGATACAGAGAAAGAATTAATTATATGCCTGAATCTTTAATTATACGAGTATATTTTTTCTTATATTTCTTAACACAATGACTACATTTATATTTTAAGAAAACACTTGCTTGACTCGGACGTGTTTACATTGAATTGTATTGATAATTAAGATATTTTCTCTTGTATCTTCATTTCCTAATGTAAGATAGTTAGGTAATTTCTAAGAATAATGTTAACCTATATGATTTTATAATTCGTGATATTTTTATACATTTCTTACCTAAAAAAATATTTTCGTAAATCGTGGAGATATAAACATGGAATTATTTATCGTATAGTGCAAGGATTTGCAATACATTGCGACGCAGTATTTCAAAATCCGAATTTGTACTGAATATTTTCATCCTTGGCGAATTGATTTATATTCGGGACAATCATCCTTTGTTCCTACAAAAAGTTTGTATGGACCAAAACGAAATTCTTTGATGAAAAAGGAATAATTATTAAGCATAACAAATGTTTACAATAACGATAATGAACCCCTTTTTTAATTAATCCCCACACAATTGGAAGTAATTTATGATTAGTTGGACATGATATGAACTACTAGATGAAAATACAGTCTTAAGGAAAGTTGTTGATTACAACTTTAAAAAGATGCAACAAATGTTTTTTTTTATTATAAAATCCTTTAATATGTCATCCACACCACGAAGAACCTTGTTTTCCTTTTTTCATTCCTGTATTTCGACACAGATAAAGTTAGAAATTAATCTATTTCATCACTGTGTTTGTTATTCAGATTAAAGCAAGAATAACTTTTTTTGTATTGCGAATATTTGAATTTTACTTTTTGAATTGAAATCAGCATTAAATTATCTTTCAACTGATGTGTAAGAGTTCGCATTTTGTGAAATGTAACATTTTCTATAAGCATACAAATTTAAAAAACATAAAGATTTTCAAAAGTGTCTACAATTTTGGCCACCACTGTATATTATAGTTATTTTAGTGCTTCAGAATGTGAAACAAATTTCATGTTATTTATCAGCCGAACTCCAATATTTAAATAATGAATAGAGATATTTAGATTTTTAGTTTAGGAACTAGATAATATATTTCTTAAGCTATCGATAAAACTTTAAGAAAATCTTTTTATAAACGGAAAACTAGAAGATTTTTGCTTTATAACTTTCTGAAAGGAGCTCAAAAATACGCTACTTTGTAATTTTAAATAAGACATTTGATACTTAGCTGATATATTTTGTTTTCCTACCTGTGTTTTTCAATATTTTTTTATGCAGATATTCAAAAAATAACACTATTTCGGAAAGTTTTCCAAAAAAGAAATCATCCCGAATGAAGTCGCATATCTTAAGTATCTATTCGCAAAAAATGGATATTTCCAGCGGATAGTTGTGAAATAGTTGATTTCCAGCGTATAGTTGACATTTTTTTTACAGTAGAAAACATTATGATATTTTTTTTTCTTTAATGTAAACTTGCTATACGTGAAGTTCAATGATGTCATACACTGACAAAGAAATATAACTATAAAGAAGATCCTGCAAATTTAATTGATATTTATTAACAATAATTTCATCAATGTAAAAATAAATGCAAAAAGCATAATGAAATCAATTTTAAGAATTTGCCTTAAGACAAAAATTTTATTTGTACCAATTAAATAAAAAGAGAACGGTGTGATAAAATTAATTTTTCGATTAAAATTTGTTTTTATGTATCAAAAATGCAACAGTTTATAATAGCATTTTAAAATTCTCAAATTATTGAAAAGACAATTTTAAAACAGGAAATGAATACCACACAGATATTACCACTTATAATTGTAAAACTAAAGAGAAATTAAAATTTTTTCTCAAATGGCATTTTTTAAAATGTAAATATAATGAATAAATTTATGAACCTTTTTGATTATATTTTTTTCTTGTTCTAGTATAAAAATATTCTTTTAAATTCCATTTATGCATTGCATTCAGTTACCATCTAATTTGTGTGAGTTTTGCAAATCATACTGGCAACAGAATGAAATCCCAAATATTTCCGTATTAGAATTTTATTTTATTATCACAACTATTTTTTGGTATCATATTCATTTCATATAATTAATTTGTAAATAAATATCTCTGAATTTTCACTTAAAATAAAAAAAATCAATATTGTTTAATTATTGATCAGAAATATTATGCTTTTATTCCTTTTTCAAAGCAAACATATTCTGATTCTTTTTTTAGAAATAAATTGACATTTAATTAGTTTCTTTTATTTTTAAAATCGTTTGAAAAAAAATAATTATATCGATAGGTAAATTAAAATAATAAGAATATAGACAGAATGGCTAGACATTTTTTTGAAATCTTAAATGGGGAAAAACATTGTTTTCTACGCTGGAACTGAGGTAATATCATTGGATTAAATGTGATAATTTCAGATTAAGAAATATATTGGCAATAGCTCCGAAATACTTTTGGAAGATATTTTTCTTTATTTTACAACGCAGCAACAAAGTTAATATAGTACCTCTTTTTCTGAAAATCATTGGAAATTCTCTAACGCATCAGTAATTTAAATTTTGTTCTTCATTTTAGGAGAAAAAAATTGTATAGGATGAATTTAACTTAAAATTTAAATTAAATTCGTAGGATTTGTACTGATTAACAAGACAAATATCTTTCTTAACTAAACAAAGGGAACAATTATATTTTTCCTCAAATTTCCTGTAACTTTTTTCATTATTTCTGGATTTCTTAAAACTTTTAACGAAATTTATTCATGAAAAGGTTATGATTATGTTTGGCTGTACAAGCAAGGAACAGTAGGTTTGAATGTGTAACTACGAACTCAAAACTACTGGATAGAAAAACATTTAACATACAGATTTAATGTTTCAATTATAAATCCGAATGAAATTTTGAAACAAATCCGACAATTAGTTGTCTATCTGTCGGTCTGTAATTTCGCTTGCGGGTAACGCCCTAACTCAAAACTGTAACAAATTGTGTAATGAAATTCAGCACTTATTTTTAATGCATAAAGTGAAGAAATTTATGGATCTTTTTATGTATTGTTTGATCCAAATACTATAAGGGTTGGTCGCCATTTGATCTGTAATTTCGCATACATTTAAATTCAATAACTTAAAAAAGCAATAACTTAGATAAAAAAAAACCGTGCATAAAGCCACCATAACTTTTTTAATCATTTTAACCAAATTTCTCAGACGATTTTCGGTCTGATCTTTATTTTCGCATGAGTATAAACAGGGAAATTCAAAAACATAATGACTTAATTCAATGAAATATTGAATAATCTTCCTACAAAAATTGTAATACTATGTCATAATTTGATTTCAATTTACATTGAAGTTTTATTGAATTATTTCATTAATTAGTCTTCGCTATAATACTAAACACAAAAACTCTAACGGGCATTAGTCAAATAAAAAATAGAACAGTAATATCATCCATGATGTTTCACAAGGTTCAAACTTTTATGCTAGGGTTAACACATTTATTAGACAGTATGTCAGAAGAAAAAAAAGAGGAGATTAATTTCTTTGTTTTTCATAATAACTTATTAAAGGTAAATGTTTCTCATTTTTTTCAAAAAATATTTGTCGTTAAAGTATTCTATAATGCCTAACGAATAGTTATTAAAGTATTCTATAAGGCATAACGAATAACTATAAAAGTATTCTATGATATTGTTATTTTTAAGACTGGTTCGATCTATTTCAGTTCGATTTCTTTAATGTTAACGAATTTCAAACATTTAATCTAAAACTATTCATTTTTTTAAGCTCATATTAGTTCACAATTAGCCTTATTAATAATTTGTAAAGCTAGAGGTTGTAAGAAAACTAATAGATAAAGTTATAATTAATTAATAAAATAAAACATGGTGTTATTTTAATGATTATATATATATGTGCGATGATATTTTAAATCTAATTTCAATTTAATTAATTTCCAAGATTTATCTTAATTTAGCCCACAGTAACTTCATTCTAAAAATATTCTCTTATTTCGTGATCCAATTCCTCTTTCGGTTTAATTAATTCCTCTGTAAAACTAATGCTCCATACGTACTACGTATCAAATGAAAGTGATACTTTATTTGCCCTTATCAGAGGTCAAAACATGTATTCTATTGGCGCTTGGCCAGAAATCCTATCTTATATTAGACTAGTGATCATTTGTTCTTCCCTTTTTGCTTTCTTTCTTACTTCTGCTTTTGTGCCATGCTGCGCCTTCTTGTAAAAATCATGAATGCCACTCGGAATAGAATGAAACGAAATTAAAAATACCAAGTATCTTCACTGCTTCGAATCTGCATTCTACTTAAACCAAAATATGTTACATATATATTAATAAAATACCTGCTTTCTACACATATTGATAAATATTTACAGGCAACGTTGATAATATGTTGGCATTATTTATTTAAAAACTTAATTACTTGCATGTGTCCTAAATTTAAATGTCACAGAAGTGAATAAATTCTAATATGGAAAGCAACGTTAAAAATCGCAATTATAATTTTAATATATATTTTAACTACAATATGATACCCATAAATTGAGAATCAAATAGGATTACTATTATAAATGATAACTTCTTAAATCCATTTTTAACCTGAAGCACAATGGTTACGCAGACATCATTGTGAAATTATGTTTGTGTTAAGATTCTAATTCTTATATCGGAGAAATGCAGTTTAACTAAGTGAATTATATCTTATTTACCCAGACGAACGAAATAAATTTCAAGAACTTTTGAGATTAGAATAATCTTATTCCAGACCGAAAATATTTCCAGCTTTAAATGTTTCCCTACAGAATGGTGACATCATATTTCGCTTTATTGGTAAGAATAAGACTAACTGTTTTGTTACCATCCCATTATATGGATTTTAAATTAAATGTGAATCTTATAAATAGCTTCAATAATTGTTTATGTTATGTATTATGAGTGTAAAGCTTGTTGAATTATGTTTGTACATAACATAAATGGGATAAATGAAATTTAATTATCTATATGCTGGGTGATTATAAAGTATTCAGGGTATTTTGAAGTACGCTTTCAAAAACCATATGAAAAATAACAGTTAATCTCTATGACATTTGGTTTCAGTGAAACAATTTCAAAATTTTCAAATGGCAACACCAATTTTTTTTAATTGGAAAGTGTTCTTCAAAAAATAATAAATAGCGTTGAAACGGTACCTGTAGCACGGAAATCACCAGCGCTTGACAAACTAAGAAGAAAAGAGAAAGCGACTGCCGTGTGCCTACCAGAGATCTGAAGTTCGACAGATTCCTTTCGGCATGGTACGGGCTTCGGTTCTAAGCACCATTTGCAGCATGTAAAGTGTCATCGTGGTTGAAATAGATCCAAGCAGAAAATTTGTGAAATGCAATAAAATATTTTACTTCTCTGCTATTATTGGTTGTTTTCTCTTTTCTTCTTAGTCTGTCTAGCTCTTGTCCTTTTTGTACAATAGGTACCGTTCCAACGCTATTTTTTTTTCAATAGCGAACATATTCTGATAAAAAAAAGTTGGTGTTGCCAGTTGAAAATTTTGAAATTCTGTCATTATAACTCTAATTGTTAGAGTTTAACTGTTATTTTTAATATGATTCTTGAGAGCATAGTTCAAAATACCTTCAACCAAAATTTTACTCCTTTCTTTTGAATGGTATGGCAGTTAGGGTTTCATTTATTGGGATAGTTTTTTATAATCATCCGTATGTAAAACGCTAATGTAATTCACGCAGAAACCGCTTTTATTATTTATTACTGAAATGCAACAAGGAAATAAATGGCAACACATTTCAGCTGCTCTTCATTCAATGTTTCGCTAATTATTGTATTATCAGAAATGTTTCATAATAGACAAAAGGTAAACATTAGAAATCAAACATATAATTAAGCAAGCATTACAACAGGCTTAACCGTAGGCAGATGAGTAGGATGACTTAAAATAACTCTTAACAATCCTTTAAAATGTCAATAATCTAGACGAAGAAGCTGGTCCCCAAAGGCGGATCTTTTTACTTGATTCAGTATACCATGATCTTGATTGGCCATCTGTAGTATTCTCCATCAGAATTAAGTTCAGTTTATATCATTTGAAAGAGGAGCGCAGTGACTTGACAAATCCAAGGGAACATTCCCAAAGATACCAGTGGTAGTAACAACATCAAAATTTTATATAATACTTATTATCCCTTTCTACCACCAAATAAAATTGTGGAAATTGGGCAAGATTGTGAATTCCACGAGTGTTCAGATATTTTATTCAAGAATCCATAACTATTTTTACCGTGTGGAATTCTAACTTTTAAAGTAACTCTTTTAAAAATCTTTTGATACAATTATTTTAACGTTGTTTCTATTCCACAATCGTCAATATTCTAACCATACGTTTGGCGCAGTTTAGCCAAGGTTGGCTTTTGAGCCACTAAAACTCACAAACAACAACCATAACTATTTTATGGCACATATTATGATGAAGAATGATGGATATTCATTTATGATGTCTTTTTTGACGACAGAAGCCAAAAGTTTATTGGGAAAACTATAATCTTTGCATCCAGATAATATACAAAGTTTCATTTATCAATGGCGTTGCATTTTTGAGTTATGTCGATTCGAATGTTTGTAACTCGTATGATATTATATAAAACAGCCAATTAAAACTTTGACAGATTTGGTTCAGAATTTGATGAATATCTATAATTTTAATATCAAGTTCAAAAACTGATTTGTATTAATCTTTTCAATTTCGAGTTATATGTTCGCTTACATGTGAATATGCAGATCAATTGGCATCCAATCGTTTCAACTAATATAGTTCAAAACCGTATGACACCGATCGAACTTTAGAATATAAAACATTGTACCAAATTTTATCCATTTAACTTCTTCCGTTTTGTAATTATACTATTCACTTGCACATGAATAAATAGACATTCTTGAAAATGTATTTCGTGTAAAATTTGAATGAGACTTAACAAATTTAATTCATCCATCTCAAAATATTTTTGAATTATCGTGTTCACAGACGATATTCCAAAATTATATTTTTCGGATTGACAAAAATCTGAAGCGTTGAGATTCGACAAAATGCTAAGTTCACACTAAAGCAATACAATATTTGCAACATGCAATATTATTGGGAATTTGCAATCTCGCTTCCAAGTGCAAAAAATAACTTGGTAAGAAAGATAGCTTTACATAAGTAGTAATAATTGCTATGGGTGTCGTGTCCAAGACCCTCAGAGTTTGACGACAAACTTGATAACTATTTAATGACTTGGCAACGAATTTGGGCGTCTTTGGCGGCAAAATGAAAGTTTTTGAAACAGCTGAAATGTTGGTGTTGTATCGATAAGGAATGAAATTGTGATCATTTTCTAATATCTCATTTGCCCAGTCATGGAAACCATAAAAAGCGGGAGACGAAGCAGAGAGTAAGTTATCGAGTCAATTGAGATGAGTTCAAGCGAGTAGTTGAACGTCTTCTCTTTGAATTACTTGTGATGTGTCGTTGTTTATGATTGCTTTGCTATTTATGTGTTGATATTTACAACAACTACTTTTTTTTGTAGATTTCGATTTTGTTTTGATATTGTGAATTCATGATTTTTTTAGCATAAAGGCATCTTTATTCGTGATTGAGTCTGTTGAACTCTTTTTACCTTCCACTAACAGGATGGCAGTAACAATATTTTGCAATTACAATACTTTTTTAAAGGATTAGTAGGCGAAAAAGTAATAAAAAAGCAAAATGCAGTTTTGTTTTAACTGGAATCGTTTCATTAACTCGCGTATTAGCTTGAGGAATAAGAGATCAAATTTCTTGACCCGCACATTCTAAGGACATTGTAACAAATTTTATTCTTCGTAAATTTATAATAATTAAGGCCAGGGCCAGTGAAACCAAGATCACCTAAATAACTCGAAATAAAGTTCTAACAAAGCACACACTTGAAGTTCCCAATCCATCACACTTGAAAAGAAGATGCGAGACAGTCCCTTTTAGTAATGTGCTTGGTCGCTTCTATTGGATAGCGGTAAGCCATAGACATCATAGTTGTAAGCTTTATTTTCGTGTTTGAAAGTAAAAAAAAAAAAAAAATGATTTTCTCTCATGATAGATCCATACAGCGTGACTTACTAGACAACTTTTTACAAATGGGTGCTATTTTTTATCATGTTTATAATCTTATAAAGTTTGTCATTTTAATTAAATCTTTCAAAAATTATTATTTCCATGCAAATGGTTATAGTTTCTTTGATAATATATTGTGACGTACATGTTTCACTATTTTAAGTGGCTTTGCAATCCAAACATATATCCCTAAAATTATTGTTACTAGGTGTTCACTCAATTTGCTTCACAAAGCATTTTATCTAATTATTCTAAAAAAAAGCGATTGATTTTTCTACTCCATGTAAAAGGCGGGTTAAAGTTAACAGCTGGTTTGCCACATTTCAAAAAAGAAAATTTTGGTATCTATGGTAAATTCAAATCAACCCGTCGTCCTCGTCATCTGACCGCGGCTCAAAATTACGTGGTCCGTTCCAAAGTAACCTAAGTGTTGTTTTCAAAGACGGTTGTTGTTTAACGGAAAGTTGTTTAATATAACTAAACTAAGCATGCTACATTATACAATATTTTTTTAGTTCCCACTAGTTGTATTTGTATTCACATTATTTCATGTGAACTAATATGATCTGTATTAGCTTAAACGAAAGGTTTCTCTGTCGAGTTTGTCTTGAAATCTATTGAACAGCCACAAACCATTTTTTGAAAGCTTCTGAATAATGAAAGCAAAATGAATAGCGTTCACTCATTTCGGTATTCACAGCAAAGCTGAGTTTCCTATCAGACAACAACCCCCTGTAATGTCTTGAGAAGGAAAACATAGTTTTAGAAACACACAAGACATTTATTCACAGACATAGGCACAAATAAAATTAAACATAATAAAAAACATGTTTAACATTTTAAAATCTCTGGGGTTTTCAAAACCAAACTAATTTAAAATCGCTAAATATTAAGAGTTCAGGATTCGGCCATCACACAGTGCAAAAAGAAAGTCTCTCTTCTCTCGTCTCATCCTTTCTTTTTATATCATCGAAGCCCAGCTCACTTCAGTTGAAGTTCCAGTAAGGCTGAAGAGGTCGCTCCAGAGCGACTTAATTTCAATTGAGCGGAGGACGGTACACCCCTTAAACAACTTCTAAAAAAGTAAATAAGTGTGAACATAATATAAATAAAATGTTAATGAAAAATTATCAATTAGCAAGAAATAATGAATTTTTGAATTAGTTTAAAAATAAATTACGCATGTCCCTGAGATGAGAGTTTTCTTTTTATTCTTTTTCTTCTTGTGATAAAAGTTTAACTGAATTTATAAAATTTCGTCTTTGCTATTAATCTATTAATATCATCCAAATTCTTAAATCCAAAATTGATCGCATTAAGCAACAGGCATTTTAATAATAAAGATTTCATAACATATCGTTCTAAGGATTATATTCTATATTTTATTGAATTGATCATATTTTTGCTTGGCTGGGTTGGCCCACCAGTTGTATTTGCGTACACAAATACACGCACAAAAAACGCCTCCAATTCAAACAAATTAAAGTTAGGCGGGTAAACAACTTGAAGCCGTGACTTTCATCAGCATTTTAATTGTCACATAACTTTCTGGTGTTACTTTCCAAGTACGAAAAAAGTAAAAGAAAGATATCCTTTGCTGATATGGGCAAAATCTTCTCTTCTCTTAGAACGCTTACTTCTAAGGAACTAAATTTTACTTGTTTGCAACATATCAGAGGTATCCAACCATCTAAGCTGACGGCGTCGTTAGGGATTAATCCCCCAAGAACCCTCGAGCTCCTGATCCTCCCCAGGATCAGAAAGAAGAAGAGTCCCCTCAAGTTAAACGAATCCTCTCAGAGCACGACATCTTTCCTCGGGAAACTTTAAGTATCTCAACAAGATAAGAACATGAAAAGAAGATGCACTTAATGAAATTGGCGGCGTTACCACACACAGAATCTTCACAATTAGAGTAGAAGTTTTTCATAAGGTTGGGGAATTAAACATGATGTTAATGTGCCAAAAGAGAAATAGGCCGGGATTTTGTCGAAAACTTTCATATTTCATTTTGTTTCTAAACTAATTGAGATACCTGGCGTTTCTCAGTATTAAAATCCTTTCATACATAATATTTTTATAACTTAGAAAGCATAAAACATAATATTTTTATTTAGTATCTACATAAAATTTTATCTACATAATAAATATAATAAGGAAAAAATAGAATCTACATAATATTTTATTGCATAGAAAGTATATATACAGTGTTTTATCGTAGAAGGGTTTTTGTATTGTATATTACAATACGTAAAATACTTTTCAAGACTTATGCATTGAAATAAAAGGGAGGTTTTAAAAATAGTATAAAGCGTTTAAAGTTTTAATGCTTTTCAACAAAAAAGAACCTTTATTTTTCGATATTTTAAAATAATTTATGTTAATTTTTGAAAGGAATTAAGAATGAATAAAATAAATTTGTACAAAAACGTAATGGATATCATTAAAAAGCTATAGATTTTAATTTTAAGATGATGTATTTTTAACGTAAAAAGTATTTTTATAGGATATTACAATACCTAAAATACTTTTCAACTTATGTATTGAAATAAAAGAAAAGTTTTAAATATAGTAAAAAGAATTTAAAGTTTTAATGCTTTTCAACAAAAGAGAACCTATATATTTCGATATTTTGAAATAATTTATGTTAATTTTTGAAAGGAATTAAGAATGAATGAAATAAATTTGTACAAAAACGTAATGGATATCGTTAAAAAGGTATAAATTTTATTTTTAAGATGATGTATTTTTAACGTAAAAAGTATTTGTATACAATATTAAATATTACAATACCAAAAATACTTTTCAACTTATGCATTGAAATGAAAGGAAAGTTTTACCTTTAGTATAAAGAATTTAAAGTTTTAATACCTTTAAACAAAGGAGAATCTATACATTTTGGTATTTAAAAATAAGGTTTGTTAATTTTTGAAAGGAATTAATAATAAATGAAATAAAAATTGTACAAAAATGTAATAGGTATCGTTGAAAAGATATAGATTTTAATTCTAAGATGATGTAATTTCTTTTGGAATATTTTCCTTTGATGTTTTTGTGGACAACAGGGAAAATATTGGCTAATTCATAGATCAATGTTGCTGCTCTCTTTGAAAATCGTTTTATTTGGTCTCAAAGCACTTTAGTTTCTTTTTTGCCACAGTTTTGCAATAGACTTATGCATGTTTTAAGGCATTGTAAAAACATTACTTTCACACAGTGAGACCATGGGATAGAGTATCAGCAAAACAATGTTCTTTTATTCCGAATGAGTATCCAAAAAATCTTGTGAAGGAACATCAACAATTTATTTGAAAGTTTTGATGTTGAATTGAGTCGGAGTCTTCAGAATAATGTTTCAAGGTTTTTCAAAAAGAAAAGTGGTGATCAAACTACCACAGATGAAGGCAGCTTGGCCAAAAGTGACCATTTAGTAGTGGAATATGAGTATGGGTATTTGCCACTATTTTGTATAAACTCAATATAGCTGCAGATTAGAGGGTATCTCATGGGTGAATATTTGAATTTTCTTAGGAAATATTTGACATGTTCTGCAATTGAGTCCGCTTTTAAATCTTTGTGAATGATCTAATTCACGATAAATCAAAAGACATTCGTCATTATTTTAACTATTTTATTTTGTAGATTTTGAACCTTTTATGATGTGTTTTAGCTTATGGACTCTGAATATGTTCTGCTAAAGTAACGATTCGTCGAAAAATATGCTTTGTTATTGGTTGAAAGTGGCAAATTTCTGCCAATAAGTGATATCATAAGGTATTCTTTATCTCAAAATTTGTCCATTATTGTATTTAGCAGGTGATCTGACCGTAAGTTCGCGGTCTACTTTTAATCCAAGGTATTTCACTTCTTTTTCCCATGTTAAACAAATGGAACCGTGATAATGATATGTATTAAAATAAAATAGAAATTGAAAAGATAGTGGTAAATTAATTCAAAGTTGGAGTTAATTTTCCTGCATTGCCTTCTACACTCTTCCACACCATACACTCATTCACACCATTTCACTCATTTCACACCATTTCACCACTTACTTCTATACTCTTTCACACCTTTCACATCATGAATTCTTTCACAAGCCAATGAATTCATTTGACTTCAAGTAACAAATTTAGTTTCCATGAAGGATGTGTCTTTATAAATAGCTGAAGATCATTTTATTAGATGTGAAACCCCATATATGTATATATATATATATATATATATATATATATATATATATTGTGGAAATGGAATTTATTCCTACGAATCTTGGTTTAAATTGCGAAAACGAACGATTTGATTCAGAGACCTTCAAATATTCAGACCACATTAATCGAAGTATGTTTTATCTTTCATAATTGAACGTCTCCAGTTTTTAGCTTATTCACTGCAGTTACGCACGCTGTTATAAAAATAAAAGACATTAATTTTTTTTAATAGCATTGGCAACTATATGCGCATTTTAAATTAAATATTTTGTCAACTGAAATATGTCAGAATTTCATCTCATGGTTCACTGCATATTTTTATAACAGTAGAAACACAATATAAAAAAGAATTTGAGACCATTTCAATAATATAATTTTTTTTTCAAAAAAGAATTTGTTAGACTTTTAGTAATTCTAACTCGCGTGCCTTGACAACAGAAAAAAAATTTGAAGCTGTGTGGCGAAAGATGGCATCGTACTTTTTAAACATCTGGAATCTTTTTTTTTCCATCTGAAGGATTTAACTTCTTGTTTTTTTTTCCTACGATGTTCCGGTTTTTGAAATTTCTGTCTGGAACAGACGTAGGGCATACGATGGATCCCCTTTTCACTTTTTACTACCCTTCTTAAACGTGAAAGTTAGCTTTTTTTTGAAAATCACTTAAACGCTGCTGTCTGTGTATTCTAAACAGAAAAGACACCTCAATTTCTTATAACAAAATGTTCTTCGCAAACGGCAACTGCAAGTAATGTCCACTTTTACACCTACAATGTGGTTTGAAATTTTGAAATATTTAGTTGATGTATTTCTATACATTTATATATTGAGATCTATAGAGTATTTCTTCTAATATGTATAAATATTCATAAAATTATTTGCTATCTATGAAGTTCAACTGAAAAAAACTTTAACTTCTCATTTGTACGAGTTTTCTCACGCTTATTGGATTGTAATAACTGCAACTTTAATTTCTGAAACTACTGCCCTAGAAATGATTTAGTTTCATTTTCACCATCCTTCCAAAAAAAGAATTTGTTAGAGTTGCTTTCCAAAACACCGCATGTTAATATTTTTAGTTTTTTTTAAAAATTTTGGTTTTTTTTTTAATCGCATATAAACATTATCTGCGTTTTTTAGTACGGTCCCATTCCTTACGTCATTGTTTTTCGTTTTCATGACTCACAATTTTAAATTTTATGCTTTAAAACATTTGGATTTTATAATCATTCAATGTATTGGCTTTATTATAAATTGATAAATATTTTAATCTCGTGAATATGGCGCAACTTAGCCAAAGATGGCTTTTTCGCCTTAAAAACCCAATTCAACTGAACTCCAAAAGAGAAAAATCCTCTTTTCTGAACCATGGAAACGCGCGAACCACTTTTTCATTCCTCTTTTTGCTTCATATTCTTAACAATGACGATGCGCCATGTTCCCACCGATGGTTATGGCTGTATATTTCTTTAAGGAGGTTCACAATTTCATATGGAGGAAGAGCGGATATTTTCTTTATGAGATAGTACGGGGGTGGACGTTCCTGTGGGTTTAAATAACTGCTTAATTTTGTTAAGTTGTTTACGTTAATACTCAGAAAAATTGCCATAAACATTGCGATTGGAATTACATAGGAAATTTCTCTAATAAACATGTTTGTTCCTAAGCCAATTGTTTGAGATAAATTCTTTTATATTTTTATTAATACATAGTGGAAGAGTAGCAATGTGACGATAAAAGTATCACTATCTAACACTCATTTTAACTAATGAAACCTTATACCAAGGTTCCTTGTTTGCAAAGAACCTCCTGTTTCCATCAAATATTCATAAACATTCATATTGTATAAGATTAAAATTTTTAAGACAGAAGGTTTGTTAACTGAAACACACCTAAAAGATTGTTTACAAAATATCAGAGTTTAAAACTGTAGTCCTAGAATTCTAAAACGTTAATTATCTTTTCTCCAGCTATCAAAATATAATTGCAGAAATAAAAAAAGAATTTTATTTGAATAAGTTTTATTTTTGTAATCAACCAGAAAAACAACACGATATTTTCCAAACATTAGAACACATTTTCGTATGAAATACAAATAAATTTTTATTGTACAAACATTTTTAAAGCATCAAAATTCACAAAATTAAGAGTTTCAAAAGATCCTTTTATTAGTGAGTTAGAAACTAGAGCACAACATTTATTTCATATTCGCCGCCTGCACTGATCAATGATTCACCGAGATTAAACTTTGCTACATATTTTCAACTAAATATTTTGAATAATTTAATATTAACGACTTCTACACCAAAATGTTCTTAAATTTCAAATTTTATATCAATGTTGCTCTCTTGTTGTCGTTTGTCCGTTTATTTACCTAATTTTATTTTTCTGTATCTTTGTACTTCCTATTATATCACAGAAACAGCATTTAAAAATAAGAGAACTTTAAAAAATGTTCATCATTGTTTTATTCTAATACGAGATCTTACTTGTAAGTAAAATATAATTTAAAAAATTGTATTAAGATTATGCTATATACTGACATTTAATCAATATCGAAAAATAAGCCAAATCTTTATATCTGGATCTTCAATAACAAAATAATCAGCAGAAATTGTTAATATCAGCAATGGCAAATATATGAATTTATATTACCAATGAAATATAATGCAGTAAAATGCATTTTAAATTTTTTAAAAAGTAATTAGAAAAGATGAAAATTTATGGAAAGAATTTTGTATCATTGACAAGTAGTTTGTTGAAATTGAGATCATGTAAGTTTTTTTCCGTGTTTTTTTCGGAATGATATCGCGAGAATTCTCTCCAAATTTCATTTATATTTTAACAAATTAAAACTTCGAAAAAAAAAATCAAAGTCTTTTTTCCGCCCTCATAGTATATGAACACCAAGTTTATTAATGAAGATTTCAACCTTTAGAGTGTAAACACACAAATACATAGAGATATACACATATTCATCTATATTATTAATAGAGATGCAAATATAAATATAAAATAACAAAAAAGTAAAGAGCCAGAAAATATACTCTAAGAAAGTTGAAAATTTATTCCATATTATAATATTCCTTAGTATTTATTCAATAATTCTGAAGGTTATTACGAAAAAATGCAAACTTTTGTTTAATATCTAGTAAATTGAAAGTTATAAACCGTTTTTCCGATGTGCGTTCCTTCAAGATATATATATATATATATATATATATATATATATATATATATATATATATATATATATATATATACCTTGAAGGAACGCACATCGGAAAGTACAAAGATACAGAAAAATAAAATTATATATATATATATATATAATTTACGTTTGCATTTGTTTTAGTTTTTTAAATCAGTTGTTGGTGTATTTTTAAATTCTATTCAGTTCATTTTATTAATTTGCGAAGCTTTATACAACGAAGAAATATAATTTATTTTCTGAAGAGATAATTTTGTAAATGTTGTTATTATTTTTGTGTTATATTTATTTGTCGCTATTTTTAGTTTTTAAAAAAAAGTTTTCAAATCACCAGTGAAACGTTTTTGCTTTTATTTGTTTACTTTACTTATCAAAAAAAATTTAAACAAAAGTAAAGAACCGCAAAATATACTCTAAGAAAGTTGAAAATTTAATCCATTTTATAATATTTCTTAGTATTTATTCAATAATTCTGAAGGTTATTACGGGAAAATGCCAAACTTTTGTTTAATATCTAGTAAATTGAAAGTTACAAGTTATTGAAAGTTTTTTCCGATGTGCGTTCCTTCAAGATATATAGTGGTTCTGTGTTAAACGGACTATTCTATAAAACGGGAGCACACACATTCATGTTTATTATGATTAACGATATTTTGGAATATTTTTGGATACATCCCTAGAGCTTGCTATTAAAGAAAAAAGCAATTTTTCATTTTAGAAATCTAATTCGACAATACTTTGATTTGATACTTTAGTATTTTACGTTGATATCCCATAACCTAGTGTTTAACTATAATGACTTAATCCTGTACCCGAACATTTTTAATAAGTACATTTCAAACATATATACATAATAAATTAACTAGTCTTTAGAAATTTGAAATGTATGATAAGCAGTTAATACAATGCGGGGCTGCAAAATATTTGTTGCCTTCTAAATACAGAGTAATTAGCCAAGCGATTTTTTAGTAAAAAACTTTTCTTATCTCTTTAGGAGCAATGGAAAAGTTTAGAAATTTTCAGACAAAATTAATTACTTTCGGGTTTATCTGAAAAATGCTTTGTCATTGTTTCTATTAAAAGGATATTTATTGCTCATTTAGTTTTAGTTCTTATAAAATGTTTATACGAAGCGCAATTGTTCGCTCTAGATATCTGGATCTGAACGTTTGTGGGTATTAATATAATGTTTTCTTTTTCTAAATTTTTTATTATTATTTGTTTAAATTATGTTGATGAGTAAAGTAAACAATAAAAGCAAAAAACTTTCACTGGTGATTTGTTAAAAGTTTTTAAAAACTAAAAATAACCCCAAATAAATATAACACAAAAATAATAAAAACATTTGCAAAATTATCTATTCAGAAAATAAATTATATTTATTCGCTGTATAAAGCTTAGAAAATTAATAAAATGAACTGAATAGAATTTAAAAATACACCAACAACTGATTTAAAAAACAAAAACAAATGCAAACATGTAGTTCCGATAAATAATGCAAAGCATGACTTTCCAACTAGAAAAGTTACCGCTTTGGAGTTTGTGTCACAAAGCATTTTATCTAGTTATTCTGAAAGAAAAAGCGATTGTATTTTTCTACTTCATGTAAAAATTGGGTTAAAGTTAACAACGGGTTAGCCACATTTCAAAAGAGAAAATTTTGATATCTAGGAACAAATTCTAATCAGTCCTTTTAATAAATTTGAATCCTAGAGACCAGTAAAATGTTATCATTACGACGCTATGTTTCCTAATATTATAATTCCTCTTTTACAAATTTTTTCTGGAAAAAAAGGGAATATTAAAGCAAATATATCTTTTCCATGCATGTACGGTTTTGAAATTCCTCATAGATTTCTTTTTCTTATGTATGTTCTATTACTCCCTCGATTACAAATCTTTGATACTTTATTTCTAATTTGTAATTAATGCTTGATTATTTAATTTAAAGCAAATAGAGTGAAATATATTAATTTTTTGGAATATTGGCAACATAAGTATATGATAACAATTCCCTATTCAAATAATTTAACATGTTCAAAATCACAGAAATCATATTTTCATTGGCAAGAAAAATATTTAATCTAGTTAACTTTTTCCTCAAATAAATGCAACTTTATAAAACGGAAATAAATGCTCTTCACAAATTTACTGTAGATTTAGATTGATTTTAGAGTTCTCTATTATTTTGTTGAAAATATATAGGATGCTATTTCAATAACAAGGTCTATCTTTTTTTCTTTTCAAATTCATCAACAATATAAAATTAAATTCATGGAATCTTGTTCTCAATTTGTTTGGTTTGACTAAACATTTAATTATTTATTTTTAACGCTGATATAGATAATTGAAGCGCTTACGTAAAATATCATTTGCATTAAATGACATTTATACCGAATTATTTAATTGATTATTAAAAATTGTTAACATAATGTATGCTGATGAGTAAGGTGATAAATTAATTGGTGAATTTATGTTTGAATTAAGAAATTACTACATCCATATAAGAAATTAAGGAGTTATTACATCCATATAAGAAATAAAGGAGTTGCAGCATCCAATTAAAACGTAACTGAAGCGGTTGGTTTCGCTTTGATGTATATGATTTATTTGGATAATTCATTTCATTCTGGAAATCCAGACGTAAATAAACTGAATGCGTATAAATTTACTAATATAAAATTTTTAATGTTTATAACACTTTCGAGATTAAAAATACTATATCTGAAAAACAAATAACATAATTTGTACATAAGATATTTAAATGAAACTAAAAACAAACACAACTATTACCTTCCGCTAGCCGTTGGTCTTACTTAGCTAAAATACTTCGAAACTTTGTATATATCAGTATGGATATTTGAAATATCCATACTGATGCTTGATAGAATATATTACTTGATAGAAATATCCATACTGATACTTGATAGAATATATTACTTGATAGAAATATCCATACTAATACTTGATAGAATATATTACTTGATAGAAATATCCATACTGATACTTGATAGAATATATTACTTGATAGAAATATCCATACTGATACTTGATAGAATATATTACTTGATAGAAATATCCATACTGATATTTGATAGAATATATTACTCGATAGAAATATCCATACTGATACTTGAGAGAAATATACATACTGATACTTAATAGAAATATACATACTGATACTTGATAGAAATATCTATACTGATACTTGATGATAGAAATATCCATATTGATATATATAAAACAATACCGATTCATTTTATTCAACTATTAATAATTAAACTTTTGACGGTTGTGAATGGATGGTTTGGTGAAATGTTTCGCCCATTTTGAATTATAAAGTCACTTCAAAATACATCAAGGAAAATTAAATTCGCATTTCATACCGTTATCACTTGAAGCTATTCAGTAAACAAAAGTAATTCATCTCTATCAAGAATGAAAAGTAGATATTTCTACCCCTAATTCGACCTTGATGGTGACAACGCATTTTACAACCTGAGGTCCTCGTTTGCACTACAGAATTGCCTAAAACGGGCACAGCAATACATAATCTATTAAGCCGATTTGAACCGCTATAGAGGGTTAAAATTATTTTCCCTACCATCAGCTGGTACACCAAGAATATGGATTACATTAGATTTCAAATAAATTGCTTCGGTATAATTTCATGTCCATGATTCCACCATTCTATCTGGCATTAAAGCCTTGGTACTTTAATTGTGTTACTTTAGTTCTATATATTGTGTAAATGGACTTTTCTAAGGGATGCAATCACATAACATCATAACGTTGTAAAAACTTAAATGTCAGATTCATGTATTTTCTAAATTTTTCGATAATGTAACTATTAAATATAATCCTTTTTCTTTAGTTTTCAATGATGGAAAAAAAATTAAATAATCAAAATATTTAGTGAATCAACCAAACAAACATGAATATCAAGTTATCAATAATATTTATTGATTGAAATTAATTTTTGATAAAAACTCCAAAAATTCCAAGTGGAATTTGCAAGATTATAAAATTGGCTCATCAAAAAAACATTTTTTAAATACTGAAATGGAGTAAAAGTTATTTTTATGCAAAAATATATTCGGAAATTATCTAAAAAAAACCCAAAATTTCTTTTAATTTTTAATTTATTACAATTATAAACTTCAAAAATAATCGTTCCTAAGTACATACCCCTAACCTCCAAAGTGTATAGTACCAAATATAGTAATTCTAAGTCAAACTATCTGGTCTGTAGAACGTCAAAACACACACACTTTTATCTTTATTATTTGTAGAGATCCAACAACAATGTAATGATATATTCACTTTATAATCACACATTCTGGATATCGAATAAAATCGTGGATGATTCGTAAAATATTTTATGCGTACACGCTTAACCGTTATTCGTTTTTAGTCGACAAATGTTAGCATTTTTCGGAATTATTGTGAAAAAAACATCACTTTTCACTAGATGGAGTTTAAAATCGGAACATTTTCCACACTGCATCAACTTTTCAGACACACAAGCCTGTTCTCTCGTACAGAAAATCTTGATACAACCGATATGTGGTACATTGTTCTTGCAACAACTTAAAATACTTTATATGCAAATACGACCAACTAAGTTACTATGTCATCTTCCTCCTCTTGCAAAGCAAAATTTTTACTTCCGGAAAATATATGTTCAAATTCAGACAGAAGCCAATCATCTCAACTCAGCTCCCCTCCCTAGAGAAAAATGCATCATTCATGAGGGTTGTGAAATCTGAGCCCCTCCCCATTACATTAATGAGGCCGAGAAGTAATCGAGCCACCCCCTACATCATTTACAAAGTTTTGTCTGGAAAAACTGTGCAGTAACAGAACGGCCAGAGGGAAGTTTTATTTCTCCAATCGATAGATACGATAGGAAAATATAGACTTTTGATCGATGGCGCTAAAAGAGTGCATTAATGCATAATGTTGCAAAGGATCGCATTTTCGTTTGACTCTGCTTTCGTTCCAACGCCTTTGGGATTCGCACTCCATGCTTCGATGGTCTTTCGACTATTTGTTCGAACGAGTCCGCTCGGTCTCGGGAATAGTTTAAGGTCATGATTCATTAGAATGAATTTTTAAAGTAATTAAAACTCGTTGAAGCTTTGCGAGTTTATAAATGCTAATATAGAATAGAGTTAATGTATATAAATACGGATTGGAAAAGCTGAGATAGATATTGAGTGCGAGAGAATATTTCAGAAAACAAAGAATATTGAAGAAAACGTGCATACGTTACTAACAATGTGGGAAAGGTCAACATTCTACAAAATGAATGGACATTTCTAGGCAAAGTGTAGAATAGGAGACTTATTTAAATGTGTTATATGTTTTCCTGACACATTATATATAAAATATAGGCATAGACAAAGGTTATTCCCGTTAAGTATGAAAGGAAGTATTCACGCGAAAAAGGCATTGTATGTAAAATAGATTATAGGTTTCCCTGAGGCATTCTATGTAAAATATGTTATAAGTTTTTCTGAGGCATTATATGTAAAATAGGTTATAGGTTTCCCTGAGGCATTCTATGTAAAATATGTTATAAGTTTTTCTGGGGCATTATATGTAAAATAGGTTATAGGTTTCCCTGAGGAATTGTATATAAAATAGGTTATAGGTTTCCCTGAGGCATTGTATGCAAAATATGTTTTTAGTTTTTTTCTGAGGCATTGTATGTAAAATAGATTATAGGTTTCCCTGAGGCATTCTATGTAAAATATGTTATAAGTTTTTCTGGGGCATTATATGTAAAATAGGTTATAGGTTTCCCTGAGGAATTGTATATAAAATAGGTTATAGGTTTCCCTGAGGCATTGTATGCAAAATATGTTTTTAGTTTTTTTCTGAGGCATTGTATGTAAAATATGTTTTAAGTTTTCCTGAGGAATTGTATGTAAGATATAAAGATAAACATAGACAAATGCTACTTCTGCGAAGTATGAAAAGAAGCATTCATGTAAAAAAGGCATTGTACGTGAAATATGTTACAGGTTCTCCTGGGGCATTGTATGTAAAATATAGGAAAGACAAATGCTATCTCAGCAAAGTATGAAAAAAAATTCATGTAAAAGAGGCATTTTGTGTAAAACATGATATATGGTATTATGAGGCATTGTATGTAAAATATAAACATAAATATAGATAAATGCTATTCCAGTAAAATATGAAAAGAAGCATTCATGTGAAAAAGGCATTGTATGCAAAATATATTATAGGTTTTCCTGAGGCATTGTATATAAAATATACGCACAGACAAATACTTCTCCAACAAATTATGAAAAGAAGCATTCATGTAAAAAAGGCATTCTAAGCAAAATTTGTTATAGGTTTTCCTGAGGCATTGTATATAAAATATAGGCAGAGACAAATACTTCTCCAACAAATTATGAAAAGAAGCATTCATGTAAAAAAGGCATTGTATTCAAAATATGTTATAGGTTTTCCTGAGGCATTGTATATAAATTATACGCAGAGACAAATACTTCACCAACAAACTATGAAAAGAAACATTCATATAAAAACGGTATTGTATGTGAAACATGTTATAGGTTTTCCTGAGGCATTGTATGTAAAAAAAATAGTAGTAGACAATGTTACTCTAGCATCGTATGAAGAGAAGGTTTTTATTTGTTATTATTTAAAAGGATGTACTCTACAAAAAATGCGAATATTATTAGAAAAAAATAACAAGAAAAGTGCGATAAAAATAAACAAAATACATAAAAGAAAACAGAAATTATTTCAACAAATTTTATGTCTTTCTTGTTAACGGAAACAAATTTAAATAATTAAATTCAGAAAAGAAATAATTTTATTTTAAATTACATTTTTCTCATATTTTACCTATTTGTCATCTAGTATTGTAAAGAATGCTTAGGGGATTTGCGAAATATTAGTCAATTGGTATTTTCATTAAAAATTATCAGACATTCTATAGATTACTGGATTTCAAAAATTATCGATAATTTCTCCTTAATTATAATGTATATATATATATATATATATATATATATATATATATATATATATATATATATATATAATTGGTATATTCACGCTTCCATGTATGTTCCATTTTAATAATTAATTTAGTTAATATTTTTCTTGAAAAAATAGAACTTTTTAAATAAATATTAGAGCATACATTTGAAATATAACAGGATTACTTTTAATAAAAATTCGGTTATGGAAAGAGTGAAAATTCAATTATTCGTGAACTTCATTACAAAATTAATATTATTTTTTTTAATTCATTTATTGCCAGGAAAGATTTTTCATTTTATTATTATTAATCTCGAGAACCTCTTTATAAAAGCATTAGTAAATTAATTTGTTATATGGATTTAAATATTTGAACTGATTTAGGATTTTATTATATTTGAGATGATGTAGGAACTGATTTAGGACTGATTAGGACCACTTTACGGCTGTCGATTCAATAAAAAGACACAACGCTTGCTAACAAAACAGAACATTAAACTTTATTTTAAAAACAAAAATAGGTATTAAAATTAAAACTCCAAATTTGCACAAACTGGGTCATCGTGGCCTGGTGATAAGATCGCGGCTGCGAAGCCTGAGGGTTTGAGATTCAAGACCCGGTTGATCCTCAGAACCGTCGTGTAAGCGGATATAATGCACATTAAATCAGTAAAGGCCAAAAATCCTAGAGCTGGTGTGGTGTGGAAGTTTGAAGGGGGTGGTGTCAGCTCAGGTGTCGTCCTCGTCATCTAACAGCGGTTCAAAATGATGAGCTCAGTCCTAAAATCGCCAAAATGTTGCTTTAAAATAAGACTTTAATATAACTGAACTAATCTAAATATATGCAAGAATAAAATACCGAATTAAAAAAAAAGTATATAGGGTGTTCGTTACCTTTAGCTGCATTCTATCAAGAAGACTATGAAAATATCACATAGGTGGGACAAAAGTCCTCTGTCAGAACCGACGAAATCTTTGTCTATAATTCATTGAAGATTTGGGAAATAATCGCCTGGAAAGCCTCACTTTTAATAGGACCAGAAAGGTGTATCCAATTTGGCCAAAGTGTCAGATCGATCAGGTGTCTCTACAAGAGCTTGTTATATGAATGAGATTGGCCATGAGAGAATTATTTTCCACCTTTTGCTTGTTATCAGCTTTACATGGCTGAATAAACATATGGATTTGATCTGGCTGAATAAACATATGGATTTGATCTGGCTGAATAAACATATGGATTTGATCTGGCTGAATAAACATATGGATTTGATCTGGCTGAAGATTAGGTAGCAAATAAAAGAGCAGCATAATATTCAATATAGATAATGGTAACGTGGATAAATCACAAAGGCTAACTTACCCTTGCCCTTGTGGTAATTTACTTAACTTACCTTTACCTTTGCATTAGCCTCAACCATTTATTATTTGTCAGTGATGAGCCTCTATATCGTTTACTGATGTTCAGAAATTTAAAACAATGGACAAACAGAATTCTTGGAAAATCGGAAACTATATAAAAAATCATATTATGAATTTTAATAGATAAATATAAATAGCATATGATATTTTGTACTTTAATTAATTAATTATTGCTGTTATTTAAATGAATGAAAAATCGGACATAAATTATGAGTTTTGGATTTACAAGAGGTGTTTAAATGAAAAGGTACGAATCGACACTGTGGGTATAAATAAAGACTCTGTTAAAAGTATAAACCATACGCCTGAGCACACCTGTCCCATTGATTAACGAGCCGAAGGATTCCTTGTTCCCAGAATTCCTGCGCACGTGATGAGACCCAGTCTTTCACAGCGTCCTTGAGTCCGCAGTCAGAGTTGAAGCGCTTCCCTTTCAGGCGTTTTTTCAAAGGGCCAAACACATAAAAATCGCAGGGTGACATGTTTGGGCCATAGAGTGGATAGTCAAGCTGCTCTCACTTGAACTTTGCCAGTTCTGCGTGTGTAACCCTGGAGACGTGTGGACGCGCGTTATCATGGAGCAGAACTACACCCTCCGTGAGTAGTCCCGGTGTTTTGTTCTTGATGGGCCTATGTAATTTTCGGAGTATCTCACGGTACACATCGAGATAATGGTTCTTCTGGGCTTGAGGAATTCATCAAGTCGCGCAATTGGATGACATTCTTTATAAGAGCCTCTGGTCTCTCCTGCGCATGCGGGCGCCCGTGCAAAAGCTCTGATCTATGCCGAAGACTCCAATCGCATCCCTAGATGTCTCGCTACGTTTTCTCATAGTAGTATAGGCAAATATGTTAACGGTTATGTTGTTGCGGCATTTCGTACCTTTTCATTTGAACACCTTTTGTAAAAAGATTAAGATTTGATGCGTTATTTATCAAGGTTATATCTAAGGACACAACAATGAAGATATTTGAATGTTATTAGAATTATATTTCTAACATAATAGAAGCAGTAAAACGAAAAATATATCTTAATTAATTTTTATTTATTTCCCATGTAGTTTTAACTTAGAAATGAAATATTTAATACATATTCTCCTTACTAAATTTCCAAATGTTTTTTTAGAAAATTTCGAAATGTTTTTCATTCTCCTTACTAAATTTCGAAATGTTTGTTCCGAAATGCATCTTCTAAAGTCTTAAAAATGTTTTATGTGTCTCATTCCATGGAAATATTACAAAGCATATCCCGAATAGTTGAATTAAAATACTAAAGAATGAAAACTAAAATCCTCTAGATAGAGTTTTGTTTGTTTCTGTTTTAGAAAAATAATTATAAAGTAGCGCTTAAAAATACTAGGTCTCATATTATTTTATGCAGTTTTGCACTAGAATTTATTACAAAAGAATATTACAAGATTACTGGGATAAAAGACTAATTTCAGAGCAAAATGAGTTTTTGTTATATTTTATATTTAATTCTAATCTCAAAGGAGGTAAGCACGACAAAGAATCGTCTGATTATTCCTCATTCTGTTTCTTACAAAAAATATGCAAAAAAGAATAATTTAAACATTTATCTTTAACTATTTTTATTTTTTATAACCCCTTTAAATCTTTTTAATAACCTAATTTCCATATATATATATATATATATATATATATATATATATATATATATATATATATATATATATATATATATATATATATATATATATATATATATATATATATATATATATATATATATATATATAAATAAAAGCTGTATTCAAGTTTCTTGAGAACAGATATAATTTGTTATTTCTTCTAAAATAATAATACTTCAGTTTTCACCTGATTAGATTAGACTACATTATGTAGATTTGATCTACCTGCATTTAATAGAAACTATAAAATATTTTGTGTTATAATCTTAAGATGGTTTTATAAGTATTTTTTGCTGTTTAAAATTTTTGAAATCTTGCTGTTCTAAAGAATTATCTGAGTATCTCAAATGATCCGGTTTGATACAGTCAAATATCAATGATTGCATTAGATTATAAGAAAAATATATTGATATGTCGTTACCTTTTCTTTTGCCTTTCACAAGGATATATTATAACATCTAATAATCATGATTATTTAATTATGTAGGTATTTTCTAAGGTAATATTAGTATTAAAATTTAAAATTGTAAGCAGTTTTTGCTAAAAAGGTAATTTTTCTGTATTTTAAAGTGAATTCATTCAAAAATAGTTTCAGAGATTAAAAATCCGTTACCGCAAATAACAAGCCATGTACACACATATAGTAAATATAAAAGTTAGGACCTCGATTTTTTTTGTCTTGTGACTATCTTTAAGCCTATTTTTTGCACAGTAGCTTCTGTAAGTAAAGACCCCTGAGCACCCGAGGGCAGGAGTCTGACTTCTAGCATAAATCAAGATAGCACATTCACACAAGTTTCGCACAACCCCTTTTTACAGGGGGGGGGGGCTTATTCAAACACCTCGCAGAGAGAACACAAAGAAGAAAACAATCGTGCCCGAACCAGGACTAGAACCCAGGACACCGGGAAGACGCGCTACCCCTAGGCTAGGAAATATGCTGAAATGCTTAGTCCAAACACCGAAAAGTTCTATATTTACATTCTCCTGCATAATTACAATAATAACAACTGTTGCATAACAGTTGTTATTAATGCGTAATAATAACTGTTTCCATAAAACATCTATTATTTTGTATCTTCCACTTTTTGAGAAATATAAAATTAATTTCATGAAAATTTTTTGAAATAAATAGTAATGAATGAACAGAAATACTTAATTCTGTGAAAAAAAAAACTAATAAAACGTTGGGAATGATAAGTTTCTGATTTCTGAGACTAATATTTCATACTCAAAATATGATAGAATCGCCTCTATAATTTACTAATTCAGAATTGTTTTTTTTTAATATTTATCTATTAAAATTTTATTATTATAGATGGTAAAAATTTTCTTCAAGGTTATTCCAAATATTTTTTTTTAAATTTCAAATTTCACCATTATTAAATCTGTGTTTTTGTTTACTATAATGGTTAAAGACAAGTCAAAATTATTTGTTATATATTTAAATGGAAATGTATCCAAATTTCCGAAGAAAGTGATTTTCTTTAACTATTTTACCTAAACACGACTTGTTTAATGAACTTAGAATATATTGATCGTTCTTTTTTTTTTTTTCAATCATTCCTAGATCGATAGAGTTTTAAAATTTCGTATATTTTGTATTTTCAATTATAATGCTATTACGAAACCGTAATATTACTTCTTTGCGCAGTTATAGTCATAGTAAGGAAGAGAGTTTTACAGATTGCTCTAAAGGATGCGAATGGATGTGGGTGAAAAACGCCTGACATTGGCTACTTTGGCGACAATATGAACATTCTCGAATATGCTGGAATCTTGGCAAAATATCTATTAGGAGATATATAGTTATTATCGAACAATTGATGCCCTAAGTGAGAACTACAAAAATGAAAACGCAAAGATGAGATATAATAGTTGCGTGTATTTTCTTTTAAGAATGCTCATTAAAGGCTTCTAGCTATTATGGCTCTTTATAACCATTTCTTGATTGTGTGTTGTTGATTTCTCTAAATGATGTTTCTTAGTATGTAGCGTTGTTTTGCTGCTTGACTTTTCCTGTTTTCTTGAAAAATAAAGCAACACTTAGAAGTTATCGTACTTAGAGGAATTTTCACCATAAGTTTACCAGACACATTTTCAGTAACAATGCAACCAATATATTTAGAATTTATAATCAGTTTATCATAAATTAAACTGAATTTCGATTCCTTATGAATGGAATTTGAATTTGAGAAATAAGATCTCTCAATATTCAAAAAAAGAAAATAATTAAAATGAAATGTGAAACGCATAGAATATTAAAGAGTATTTCCAAAGACAGTTTTCAATTAAATGCATTTAAATTTATGGGATGCATTGCATGGGATAAAATCCCTTATTTCGCTAGGACGCAACTGCTTTAATGAATAGATCAACTTATTCTCCTGAGGGCAGAACTCAAATTTTACAATATATAAAGTGAAATCTCTTATGCATTATCCTAAAAATTATTTTATTTTGAGGATAATACATAAGAGATTCTTAATTTTTATATATTCGACCATTATTAATCTGAAGAAAAAGTAATAAAAATACTTACAATTCCTTCCTTTTTTTGATGCTCAAGTTTTATGATGCTCATTATATTTTGTAAAATTTTATTTTATATTTCTGCAAATCAAATCTAAAAATTATCATCCAAATTAACCAACCAATCAACATTTATTAAACCAACATTTATTTTATTATTATAATTATAATCTTATATTTTGTAAAATTTCATTCTTTATCTCTCCACATCTACTCTAATCTTATATATCTTACCCCTCGCTACAAATAATTAGCAAACCAACATATATTTTTCATCCAAAATAATAAAAAAACCCAACATCTATTAGCCACATCTATTTTATTATTATAACTATCATCTTATATTTTGTAAAATTTCGTTCATTATCTTTCCACTTTTACTCTAATCTTATAAATATTACCTCTCGCTTCAAATAATTAGTAAAGCAACATATATTTTTCATGCAAAACAACAAAAAAAAACCAACATCTATTAAACCCACATCTATTTTATTATTATAACTATCATCTTATATTTTGTAAAATTTCGTTCATTATCTTTCCACTTTTACTCTAATCTTATAAATCTTACCTCTCGCTTCCAATAACTAGCAACCAACATATATTTTTCATGCAAAACAACCAAAAAAAAACCAACAACTATTAAACCCACACCTATTTTATTATTATAACTATCATCTTATGTTTTGTAAAATTTTGTTCTTTATCTCTCCACCTTTACTCTAATCTTATATATCGTACTTCCCGCTTCAAATAATTAGTAAACCAACATATATTTTCCCTCCAAAACAACCAAGAAAACCAATATCTATGAAATCTATATCTATTTTATTATTATAACTATCATCATATATTTTGTAAAATTTTTTTCTTTATCTCTCCACCTTTACTCTAATCTTATATATCTTACCTCTCGCTTGAAATAATTAGTAAATCAACATATATTTATCATCCAAATCAACCAAACAACCAACATCTATTTTATTATAACCATAATTTTACATTTTAATAAGAAAATAATAATTTTAGTAAGATTCTTTTTATTTCACCACCTTTTCTCTAGTTTTATATATCATACCACTTGCTTCAAATAATTAGTAATTTAACATATATGCCATGAACGTTGAAGTTTGACATTTAGAAAGTCTTAGCTCTTAATTTACATAAAATAACAATAATTCTGTAATTTTTTTTCGCCTTGACAAACAGTTTTGAATATTAAATGAAATTTGTTCCCAATCACTATATATTTATCTATTTGCTATTTAAAAAAATCCTGTTATTAATTTCATATATAATTGATTAATGTATAATTCACAAGCAATTTACATGAACAATTAATGACTCTTTAATAAATAATCCGAATCATTATTTCACCTGGAATATCAAATACCATCCCTGTAAACTGTTCAAATTAATCTTGTTTAAAGTCTTTAGTTTTTTCGCTCATCTGAAAAAAAAAAGAATGAAAAGTGTATTTCTCCTTTCTCCTACAAAGCCTAATTAATTCCTTTTTTGAATTTTCAGCGGTACATTTCGCGGAGCTCTGAAACCATCTAAGACGCTGGCACCGCAGCGCAAGTAACACAGATCTTAAGAAATAAATTATTGACAGAATTCTTCAGCTAGAAGGGTAGAAACAATTAATTACAGAGCGTAACAAGGTCTGAAAATTTATCACATGTCCGAAAACGTCTTTTAAGGTAAGCTCTCTGAAAAGTTTCTTTATTTTTATTTTTCCATTTTTTTTTAATTTAAATTTTCTCTTTCCATATTCATTCTCTAAATACTTATTCTATTAAAAATCTTTTCGTTTTATTTCACTTTGAATAGATTTTATTAAGAATGCTATTTATTATTTTCGATCTCACGTGTCCATGATTAAATCAAAATGTAATTATATTAAACTATTTAATGTTAAGGCCTTTTGCGTTGTTTTTAAATCAATTCCTAAATCAAATATTTCTCGCATAAAAATCTTGAAATGTATCATATTTTATTTTCTGATTCTCTAAATATTTCATTTAAGAGATATTAGTAGATTTTATACGCTCATCTAAAGAAATAATTATGTATTTTAATGACCAGTTCATATTGATAAAAATGACAGTTGTCATTTATTGATAGTAAATAATGAAAGGCAATTGGACGAGCTCGTTCGAAATACAAAGAAATATATATATATATATATATATATATATATATATATATATATATATATATATATATATATATATATATATATATATATATATATATATATATATATATATATATATCTTCAAAAATAGAAAATAACAAATAACTAGTGACAGTAAATAACGAAAAGCATTTTGCAAATTTGTTCGAAATGCAGAGGAATATTTTTTGATGTATTATTTATAGTAAATAACTGCAATAAATAACGAATGATAATAAATAACAAAATGCGATTGCGCAAATTTGTTTGAAATAAAAAGGAATATTTTGTTTGTATTATTATGGGTACATGAGCAGTCGTGAAGAGAATATAAAAAAAAATTATTTTAAATAATTAAACCAAATTTTGCATTTCTTAAAAAATTATTTCTAATATTTTCCACAAGTCCATCTTTTTTTAAATTTGCTACCAGATGTTTTCTTTTCATAGCTGTAGAATATATGCAGCTTTAATCATGAATTTGGTGACATTGTTTTTACTCTTACCTTCCCCACGCACACACACATACATACATACATACATACATATATATATATATATATATATATATATATATATATATATATATATATATATATATATATATATATATATATATATATATATATATATATATATATATATATATATAACTATTTTTAAACAATTGGCACTAATTGTGAAAATTTTCTTAAAAAGAATCTTTCATTTTTCACCAATAATAACATATTGGGTAGGAAATAAATACTTAAATTTTACATCCTTTAAAGGAACATATTAATATTGTACAGGCAAAGAAATCAAGCATGGTCAAACGCTAAGCAGATCTTCCGGAAAATAATTCTCTTTTTCCCCCAGGGATGTTTTGGCCATCGTTGCTAGGAGATGCTCTGACTGGCATTCAAAATAGGACAGCCTTCAGATCTTGCTTGAATCACAAATGCAAAAAAATAAAATGTTTGACCTTTTAATTAAATCTGTAGTTTTATCTAGAACAAAGTGTGGTGAATATATGAAAAATTCTTTGAGAATTGGTAACTAATATCTCTTCTACAATAGTCTGGGACTTATTAAAATTTTCCCCCCTAAAATTGCGAATAACATTTCACAGATTTTCTTATCCTCATGAATTTTACATTCATAATTATTATGTCATAAATATGCGTCATTTTATACTTCAGTTTTCAGGAAACTGAGTTATGGGATCACATTTATATTCTGAATAATCTCTTAATGGCTTATTAAATTAAAAATAATGTTTCATGTAGAAAATGATAAATTCCGAATTCGAAAACGTTCATATCATGTATGTGTATTATGCTGAAAAATTTGTAAGAACATTTTATTCTTGCACTAACAATCTAATTGCAAATAAAAATAAGAAAAAATAATATCGGTATTTATAAAATCGTGTAATGTGATGATTATTATATTCTACATTATCTCTTAATTGTTTATAAAATTAAAAATATTGAAGCACATAGAAAAAATATAATTTCAATAATCGAAAATTAAGTATATATATTATGTTGAAAAATATAAAAGATTCTTTTATATTTTCCTTAACACTCTAGTTTTAAAAAAAATCAGAAAAAATAAAATCAGTATTCCGGAAGATTGTATAATGTGATGGTTATTATTTTCTGCACTACATCTTAATGGTTTATCGAACTAAAAAGAAGGTGTACAAAAAAAATAATTTCAATAATCAGAGCTTTCCTTTTGAATATATAAAATATGTTGACAAATATGAAAGAATCTTTTATATTCACACTAGTTTTATATTCAATCTAGTTTAAAATAGGATCAGAAAAATTAAATTCAGTATTTAGGAAATCATGTAATGAGATGATTATTATTTTCTGAAATATATCTTAATGGTTTATAAAATTAAAAAGAAGGGTGCACATAGAAAAATATCATTTAAATAATCAAAACTTTTCTTTCGAGTATGTGAAATATGTTGAAAAATATGAAATAATCATTTATATTTACACTAACAATTTAGTTTCAAAAGAATCCGAAAATTAAAATCAGAATTCAGGAGATCGTATAATGCGATGATTGTTATTTTCTAGATTATCTCTTAATGGTTTATAAAATTAAAAATAATGGTGCTCATAGAAAAAGATAATTTTAATAATCAACAGTTTTCTTCAAAAGTTTCAATAGTCAAAATAAACTTTCCGTTCAAGTATATATATATATATATATATATATATATATATATATATATATATTATGTTAAAAAATATAAAAAAATCATTTATACTTGCACTAACAATCTAGTTTAAAACAGAATCAGAAAAATTAAAATCACAATTCAGAAAATTTTGTAATGTGATGATTATTATTTTCTGCACTAACTCTTAAGTATTTATTAATTTAAAAATATTGGTGTAGATAAAAAAAAAAGACAATTTCAGTAATCAAAAACTTTTCTTCCATGTATATGTAATTTAATTGTTAAAAAAAATTGTAAGAGATTTTTTTCTGTATTTATAGAAGAAAACAAGTATAAAATGGAATTAAATATAAAAAACGATATTGTGTTGTAAAATATAAAATCATCTTTCAATTTTAACTTATTTATTTTACATAAAACTTTCATTTTGAAAACACTTAAATACCTTCTTTCTGAAAATCATTTTTACACCAGTACATCTTAAAATTTTACATATAATATCCTTTTTTGCTTTTACTTTTACTTACTCGTATACGAAATGTAGAAAGAAAAGTGCTATAATAGCAAAAAAGTTTCTTAATTTAATTAGTATTTAATTTGTGTTAGTTTCTTAATTTAGTTAGTATTCAGTTTCTTAATTAGTATTTAGATAGTTGTTGGTAATATTTATATATTTTTTCCACGCTGAATTGTCTTGTCGTTAGTTTTGTTTTGAAATAATTAAATTATTAAGAGATATTATTTTTATACAAGATTTTTATCAAATTATTAAGCTTGCAGCTAAGTTCTGAAGTGGACTAAGCACTAATTGTAAGCATCATAACGAAAATCTGCTTTGTTTTCTATTCTTCAAGCCATTTTTTTTAAATGGTCACGTCCTATACTAATGTATGAGCAAATTATCCATTTTTTTTTCTTGAATTTTAGATAATTCACGATTTTTCTACTCTCTCTCTCTTTTTCTCTCTCTGTGAAGAATATGTTTGCAAATATGTAATTCTTCAAATAATATTGTTCACTACGATGGTATGAATAATAATTTAAGGGGTCAGTGGCTTCTATTAAGCATTTTTGCGAATGTTTCACTTAAAGTGATGAATTATCTTTTAAGTATATGTATCAAAATATAAATAAGTCAAATTTATTTTTAAAAAAATTGAAACGAAATATTATTTTTAAAAAAAATAAAAGTTGAATATTTATTTTGTAATTTCAAAATATTCTAAACAATTTAATTTTTTTTTTCTATTTTTTCCATATTATTCAATGTAAATTTATTTAGTGTAAAACTGTGATAATTTTGTAATTCCAATTAAATGCTAATTTTTTACAAATATTTTTATCCAAACTTACTGAATTTTCCTAATTTTTTTGCTTTTTACTATCTAAAAACCTCGAAATATAAAGCGCATACCTTATTTTCTTTTAATGTTTAATAGAACTCTTAATTATTAATTTTATTTAATTTCTTCAAAAATTAAGACAGAACGTTTCAAAGATATTAAATCTAATTACAATATCATTTTGAGGAAAGTAATTAAAACATGGTTTTTTTTTTAAATTTTGGCTCTTGAAATAATCATTTTATTGAACAATGCATCTTATAATATTATTTTAGTTGAATATAAACATATTTCAGTGGGTAAACGATAAAAATAAAATTTCATGTTTATGTCGATTTTTGCTTATTTCAAATTCCACTGTCCTCTTAATTGTAATTTTTGAATTACACAACAAATGAATTAATTGCTGAATTCTACAGTTTACTATATTAGAACTGTTTTCTTTATGAAGTAATTTCAGTGTTAAATAACAATTCAATACGAATATATTCCTCCTTTCACTTCGAAACTTAACTGTTTTTGTTTACAGTCGGATAAATTTCACATCGGAAAACTTCCACATCCGCCAATAAAACTTCTTTCAATATATGGTTAAGTGTGATTCACATTAACAATTAATTGATGAGTTTCGAAACAAATTCGAAATAATGTGGCAACACAACAATACTTATTTAAATTAAATGATTCCTTCTTGATAGCAAACGATTTATTTGGAATTTTAAATTCTAAGTTCCTGTTTCTATGAAATGAACGAATGGATATAATGATAGTTATCACGTTAATTTCTAGCTTGAATAATTTAACGCTGCTAACTATTATCGAAATCGTATTGTATCTCTAACACGTAAATTTTCAAACTAGATAGCGCTCTTATGCTTACAATGTCTCTTTTAACTTGTGCTCCATTGCTGTTATTAATCACGTTCGTTCTCTTAGAACAATATTGAGAAAAGATTTGGAAATTACTTCAACTCAACGATAAGAATATTTATTAAGAACTTGAAGTGAAATCGCTGCTTTAATATTGATTAAATAGAATGTTAATACTATCGCTAAAAGACATTCTGTTGTATGTACAAGTATTATGGAAATTGATTTTGTTTCAGTAGGTAACATTATACCATAAGATATGTCTTCGAAATTCATTTTGGTTGAATGAATTAAATAATATTTATTTGGTTAAGTAGTGGAAAAGATATTTAAATTACCTTTATAATGTATTATTTTTCATTCAAATTGCATTGTTATTCTCCAACTTCTGTAAAGAGTATAGACCTAATTAATTCATTTTGCAAATTAGAAATAGTTGGAAAATAAGTTTATTTGTAATTTGATTCCATTTTCTATGGCAAATATTTGTTAGGAATGTAACAATAACTCTTCTTTATTTGAAATAGTATTGTTATAACTGATTAGAATAGTTTGAGATGATTTTTAGAGCAGAATAAGACTTAAAAGATATTTTATTTCCGATCAATAAAAGAAAAAAAAATATGCAATTTGAATTAAAGTAATCATTAATCCCATCAAAGAATAATGTAATTATTGAGTTTATTTTTTGGATTACTTTTAATGGGTTCTGATGTGTATTAAATAAAATATATTATAAATGAGAAAGTAGAATGAAAAAGAATCATTAAATTATTATTTTCTTTTTTTAAATTCAAACAAATCCACCCTAAATTCAATATATTTGTTGTAGTAATTTAATGACGATTTAAAAGCCCATTCCTCGTCTCATTGGGCAATTGTTTTGTTCTGTTGTGTATTTAATAAATTTTAACACTGTCTCCAAAGTACGCATTAATATATTTTATATGTTCATAATAATATTAAAATAACAGTCATATAATTTAATATCAAATTTTCGTCACTAAAAATAGTTTCTAAGTGATACATGAGAGTAATACTGTATATAATTCTATATATAGTATTAATTATATTATATTCCATTAAAAATAGCTTCTAAGTGATAAATTAGAGTAATACTATATATAATTCTATATATAGCCGTTATTATTATTATTTATTTATTTATTTTAAAAAACAAATACAATTAAAACATAAAATATAAATGGATGCCTGATCATGTCATAAATATCAGATGATTTCCCCATCACATTTCACCTTCACATCAGATGATTTCACCTTCACACAAATGCAAAGAATTTAGGCCACGAAATGCTTTAAGACAATCGATAAACATTTACTGATATTTTTTGTCTAATTTAACAAGTTCTTTTAAGACAGAAGAATGTACTAAACAATGTGTTTTTTAGATGGAACATTCTTTTCTTTCTTTCTTTTTTTTTGTGAATTTTTTTATCAATCGATTTTTTTTCTGAGCAGAAAAAAAAAATCGTTTGCAAAAAAAAAAAAAAAGAAAAAAGAAAAAAAAAAAAACATTTTATTTACTTAAAAAAGTCACTATAAACTTAACTCATCAGTTGATAGAATTCTGTGAAATATCTACCGTGATTTGCGTTAATTTAATCATAGAATGTTTTTGTTTCAGTAATTCAACATACTTTTTTTTATTCTCTAAAGAATGACGTTATCATAGGATTTAATTTAACAATTGCATATAACTCACGGTTCATGTAGCAGGATTATTGCAATCGTGCCTTAAATTCTTTCACAACAAACTTTTGTATAGTCAAATTCTTGAAATAATATCTTAGCAATAATGTACTTAGCAGAAGATAATAAAATATTTGTTTCCACATTTATTTAAATCAGTTATTTATTTTTGGCTAACTTCATTCTCACTTTCTTGCTTGAATTTGTTTTATTTTTCTTTTGTGTTCCACTGTTAGTCTGTCCTGTGATGCTAGAAATTTGTAAAATATTTGTTTTGCATTAAATGGACCGTGGAATTCATTTTCAATTATTTATTCACTATTGTTCTCTTTCGAAAATATTTGCAAGATTCTTTATTGTTTACACAATGGTGCCAGAAGTTTGAAAAATATGTATTTTAATATTTGTTTCGAAACATTTTTATTTTCATTTGTTTGATTAATTCCTTTTCTGTTGAAAATTCTTTGATCAATGGATTCATATTTACATGATTGTACCAAGATCAATATTCATGAATATAATTAGACACGCAGTGTTTAGAAAGCTGATGTCTGGTCATTGATCGATGCTATTTATGGTAGAACGCATATTCTTTCAAAATTAATGTAAAAAGAATATCATTTCAAAATTTCAAATACTTCTCAAAAATGCTAATTTTTTAGAGTTGCACATTTGGCGAAAGGCATATAGATTGTTGCGAAAATAAATAGAGAGACTTTTAACCATGATTTTCAGAATGTCTTCGTAAAATTTTACAAAGCAAATGAGACATGTCATGATATTTGTTAAATATTTAATATTCCCTTTAAAAATTAATTAATTTTCCATAAAATATATTCTGACAATAATACTTATTTTAATGCAGTATTCACTAAGATTTCATTCTTTTCTAAACAGTATAAAATGTTGTACAACTTGTATATCATTTTGTATATTGCAAAATTTTAAAAACCTTGTTTTTCAGTATTGTTTTGAAATATTAAAACGATATTGTATCACAATCTGAAGCTAAATTTTTAAATATATATATAATTTTTATAAATATTTTTAAAATATATATAATTTTAATTGCCTACAAATTATTTAATTCAATTATTGTTTTCAAATATTGAAACAATATTGTGTCACTATCTGAAACAATATTTGTAACAATATTTTATATTATTTTTAATTGCGTATAAAATATAAGAAAAGAGAAGAATTTTTGTCGGGGACAGAAAATAAATCAAGCTGAGCTCCTTATATAAATATAATTCATAAGTGATTCAATTTTTGACCCTGAGATCTTCTGAAAGAGAGAATGTCTGCGCCGGACAGTGTCGTTAATGTAAAAAGAGCAAATTACAGTCTCGCGGATGAGGGTTTTGGGTATCGTATGATAGTACACAAATCCGAAAATGTATTTTGAACAACTGTTATTTGGCCGAATAAAAACAAAACAAAATGGACAAATTTCAGTAGCCCTATCTTACATAAGATTTCATAATTAAGTGCGATTTTGTGTTATCGCATTTATTTGCGTGTTGAAGTACAGACTGACAGGCGATCAACTCATTGACTCATTTGTTTCAAAACCTGATACAAATCTTTAATCTGTGAGCTAAATTTTATTTTTTTAGGTCTTTGTATCTTACATTTATCTCGTTTCCTTGATTTGGGATTGACAGATAAGAGCCTGCAAATTGATTTTGGTCAAATTATTTTTTAAATAGACGATTTTTTTCTAAAGACAACATATTATATTTCTTCAGTATATTTCAAAAGGTTTTCGAATTATAAGGTTCAGAGATACAAACATAACTCAAAAAATGGGAGATTAGGAAACTGAAAATTCTGAAATGTGTAATTTTGTAGAAATCTTAAGTTCAATTTCTTTTTTTTACGGTTACAATACTTTCTCTTTGTATATATTGCTTAGGAAGTAAAATATAAATGATTTTTTTTTCTAAAATTGGCATGATATAAATGTTTAAAAAATGAGGCATATACTCCTCAGAGACATTTTAAATTGTCTATAAAAAAGTCTTTAAATCCTTTAATTCTTTAATTATTCCATAAATGCAGTTTACAGCATGCTTTACAAATCACAGCATGTAAAAAAATGGATGAAACCTATAATAAATTTACTAAACCGAACAAAACAGCAGATGGTTAATTTTCACTCAAGAAAGTCTCTCAAGTAGGCATTACAAATACATGTGTGAAAATTCGCCGAGCGGAAGTGGTTTAGCGCTTTCTTTATTTTTTCAAAAGTAGTATGTCATAATCGATTTGCTTCTTATATAAAATGACGGAGCATGGTTTTGCGATGGTCAATTTCAAACTTATCTTAACATCTCTTTTAGTAATCGTGGCTTCCATGTTTCAGATATACTAGTAGACTAAGTGCTATATTTCAAGTTATTTCTTCATGAAAGAAATGCAAATGCCTCAAGAAAATATATATATTCGTAATAAATAAGTTGATTTCTCTTAGTTCTATTGCAAATTTTGAAGCATACAACTGATCCACTACCGCATATTGATAAAGTCAGGAAATTGGTGGAGAGAGGAGGGGGGGGGGACAGTTTCGAAATCCACTTATGATTCTTCGTTTATGCCTGTTTGATGCATTTTAATTCTGACTTCGTATGACAAACGGTTTTCTTGCTGATCTGTAAGGTTCCTTGAAGAGATCGATAGTTTTACTCTTAAATGGGGAGTTGAGATATCTCAGACAGCTAAGGAGGAACTTTCTATTCCATTTTTAGTTCAATAAAATGGATTGACCCTGTAGAGTCTTGTTTTTGGACCTTAACTACCTGGGCACTTTTTCTACCTGTTTCAGGCGATGCTCTTTTAAAATTCTTTCAGCTATTTATTTGCGGACGTCTGTGAGACCGTACCACTCTTTTAGTGTCCCATGAATATACAAGGTTTAGCAATTGATTCTAAGACTTGGTCCTCGAAGTACCATCCAATCTACTACTCCACGTTATGAAGCAGAACTTCAGAGACATTTTTGAATGAAGCAGAAAATAATTTTAGTGATGAGGATAATTATACTGAATAATTTTTCGATGAAAGTTGGCATTCGACTGATTCTGATATATATGTTCAAATATAATTAATTTTTCTTCTGATAATGCATTTTGAAAAATTTCTAAAATATTTTAATATACCAAGAGAAATATCTACAAAATTTAAAGGCGGATTTTTGTTCTAGTACTTAACGTGTGTGCTTAAAATGCTCTCGAAAACAGTGCCACGAATGTTCACAAGTTTCAACATAGAAATGATGCCAATGAAAAAGGGTCAATCTTACCTATTGCCATTTTTGTTTTCATAAAAATGTTGAATTTTCCATTATATCGTTTTCTATATACCTTTGTATACTGGAAAAATAAATATGACTTAAAAATTAATATGTTTTTTCAAGAATATTATTTGTTGTAACATGTAATTTGAGGAGAAAATGTATATTCAAACGCAATTACTTTTTCCAATGATAATATATTTTGAAAAATTACTAAAACGTATTTATATATCAAGAAAAATATCTGCAGAATATATTGGCTTAATTTCATACTAACACTATCATTAGAAAATTTAATTTGAGTGTAAAGAAAATGCGGTCTCGTAGACCGCACCTCCCAAGTTAAGTCCTAAATTTTCACCTCCCCAGTTAAGAGTTAAAATTACAATGGTAGCTCGATAGTAGCTTTCGGGGTACTTTCGAACTTTATAGGAATATAACTAACCTAAATTAAATTAAACCAATCCTCTTTCCTCTAAAATTTAACCACACAATTATGAAATAAATTCTATTTTCCAAATACGAAGAGATATTTTATGATCACATTGTTGGAATTTTTCAAAAAAGGCCAACGCGCAACTATAGAAATACGATCAAGCGATGAAAAAATTCCGGATAAATAGAACATTTCGCGGTAGAAATAGAACATTATAGGTTCCCTTCATCTCTACAATGCGGCTTGACATTTTTAGAACGTTTTTCAGACTCAACTTGTTTTTCGAAAAGGAATGTGCAAATATCAGAAGCAAAATATTTTTGATGGATTCTGACAGTTTTTGTATTTTGGAAAATGATCACTAAAGTGTTTGAAGCTTCGATTCTTTTATTTTTATTCGAGTTTTCCCCTTTTCGAAGGAAATATTTCTATTTGAGATATTTGTTTCAAAGGAATCTAAAGGTGTGTGCTTTCAGCTAGTAATACTGTTTGTTTCAGTGGGTTTTTTTCTAGGTCTGATCCATGGTAGCATCTTTTCTTATGAAACTTATCTCCAGTTTCTGCAAATTGTAAGAGAATGGTGTAGAAATAAGCATTAGTTAGAATAGATTTCCTCGGAATGTGGTTATTTTTTCAGATTTTTCTTCTTTGTATGTAGCATAAGTTTTTATTACATTGCTCCAGTTAGTAATACTGTTTGTTTCAATGGTTGTTTTTCTAGGTCTGATCCATGGTAGCATCTTTTCTTATGAAACTTATCTCCAGTTTCTGCAAATTGTAAGAGAATGGTGCAGAAATAAGCATTAGTTAGAATAGATTTCCTCGGAATGTGGTTATTTTTTCAGATTTTTCTTCCTTGTATGTAGCATAAGATTTTATTGCATTGCTTCAGTTAGTAATACTGTTTGTTTCAATGGTTGTTTTTCTAGGTCTGATCCATGGTAGCATCTTTTCTTATGAAACTTATCTCCAGTTTCTGCAAATTGTAAGAGAATGGTGCAGAAATAAGCATTAGTTAGAATAGATTTCCTCGGAATGTGGTTATTTTTTCAGATTTTTCTTCCTTGTATGTAGCATAAGATTTTATTGCATTGCTCCAGTTAGTAATACTGTTTGTTTCAATGGTTGTTTTTCTAGGTCTGATCCATGGTAGCATCTTTTCTTATGAAACTTATCTCCAGTTTCTGCAAATTGTAAGAGAATGGTGCAGAAATAAGCATTAGTTAGAATAGATTTCCTCGGAATGTGGTTATTTTTTCAGATTTTTCTTCCTTGTATGTAGTATAAGATTTTATTACATTGCTCCAGTTAGTAATACTGTTTGTTTCAATGGTTGTTTTTCTAGGTCTGATCCATGGTAGCATCTTTTCTTATGAAACTTATCTCCAGTTTCTGAAAATTGTAAGAGAATGGTGCAGAAATAAGCATTAGTTAGAATAGATTTCCTCGGAATGTGGTTATTTTTTCAGATTTTTCTTCCTTGTATGTAGCATAAGATTTTATTGCATTGCTTCAGTTAGTAATACTGTTTGTTTCAATGGTTGTTTTTCTAGGTCTGATCCATGGTAGCATCTTTTCTTATGAAACTTATCTCCAGTTTCTGCAAATTGTAAGAGAATGGTGCAGAAATAAGCATTAGTTAGAATAGATTTCCTCGGAATGTGGTTATTTTTTCAGATTTTTCTTCCTTGTATGTATCATAAGTTTTTATTGCATTGCTGACAGATATATGAACTAAACCGCAATAAAGTATGCAATGAAAAGAATAATTTACCATTTTGTTTGTTATTTCTAATTTCTATGAAATCTTTTTTTAGACCATATACTTTAATATTATCATTTATAATTGTGTGATTGAAATCTGTACATTTTTAGGACTAATTTATTATTAATGGGCCATTTTTAATTAGGACTAAAATTTTTCTATTAATGAGACAATATCTATGTAGGGTTAGCTATTTTCTACCCATGATGCTTTTCAAATTTAGAATAACCATTCTAAAACTATGAGTCTATTTCTATGTAGAACTAGCTCTTTTCTACTCATGAGGCTTTTCAAATTTAGACTATCCATTCTCTTACTATGAGTGTATTTCTACGTAGGACTAGCTATTTTCTACCCATGTTGCTTTCTATTTTGGATTAACAATTCTCTCTATGAAGTCTTTTCTGTCTAGGACTAATTGCTTTCTATCTATGAAATCTTTTCTATTTAGGACTAACTGCTTTCTATCTATGAAACCTTTCAGAATTTGGACTAACAGTTTTCTTCCAGAGAACTTGTAATTGTGAGTTTTCTCTTTCAAGAGTCATTGGATGTTCCCATATTCTTGCACTGTTAGCATGATAATGTATATACGCTGCCAAACTATCTGTATACTTTGTCATGCAACAGGCATTAGGCGATGTGTATGGTGAAAAATCATTCAAAACTATCTACAAGTGTCCTTTCTATTTAGGACTAATAGCTTTCTAATTATTAGGTATTTCTAACTGTTAGGTCTAAATGTTTTTATCTATAAGCTCCTTTCTATTTAGGATTAATAGCTTTCTGATTATTAGGCATTTCTAAATGCTAGTTCTAACTGCGATTTTATCTATGAGGTCCTTTCTATTTAGGAATAACAATTTTTTGTCGTAGAACATGTGATTTTACAATTTATGAGTTCTTTCAAAAGTTGTTGTATAATTGGAAGGTGATACTCGAATTTTCCTCCTTCACCATTGTTAACATGATAATGCGCATAGGCTGACATGTTATCTATAAACTGTGTCATATAAGATGCATTATGTATTATGTATGCATGGTTCAAAAAAGGTCACAACAATGCATAGAACAAGATATTAGAGACTCTTTTTTTTCAATTCGGTTCCTCTAACAGGGTTCACCTCAGATATGAGAATGGCATGCTCTCAGCAAGGTGGTTGGCTCTCAATCCACCCCCCCCCCCCGGTTGGGAGGGGTGGGCTACCTCTTACCGATGACGGGACGTGCTTTGCATGGGAAGGGTTGTACTGTGGCTGATGATAGCCCTGAACTCTACTTTAGATCCCTCCAATGTTGTCACGGCGGTCCGATCAGTCACATTAAATCCGTACACATTAGCGGTCGGTCGGAGAATCCAAATTTTTGGTTACCGAATTTGGCTGATAATTACCACTTGGATAAAGATAGGCGAATTTTTTAAAAAAATGAACGGAATTTTTAATTGCAAATTAATCAAACAGCTTGCGCTTTTCACTTATGATTTTTGAGCACTTTATTATAAGAAAATACCATCTTACACATCTTCAAAAATAAAAAATGGAATTGCACATCAGTGATTTCAGCGTTGTTTTCATTTTTTTTTCATTTTTATATTTTTCCGAATATTCTTAAATATATTTTCTTATGCAAATCTTCATATCTTTAGTCAATGGTTAAATTCTGAGGAATATTACAAAGATATGAAATACAATTTTTTGTATGAAAGGTGTTACTATTAAATCCTCAAAGAAAAATCATTCAAATGCCATTCATACCAACATGTAAGTCTTTTAGAGAGATTGAAATCAGGGAAAATATCTACATTATTTGGCCAAGATTTGAAATAAAATGTTCCATTTTGTAAAACCTAAGCAGGATCCCATTAATTTAGAGTAGATTTTCGACGAAACAATTTTGTCAAGCAAAGAAATCTTTCATATTCACTTGCTTCAAAGGAATATTTCTCAATTACTTACTGAGTAAAAATGGTCTTCTTTGAATATTTATGTATCCATTAGTAGCAAGGCGGTTTAAGTTATTAGTGGGAAAAGGCTTCAATTATGTTGTTCCGTACTTAATGTCAAAGCAGATGAAAACAACCTTAAGTTTCAAAAATTACACCACTTTGCCAAACTTAAGAGTAAATTTTAAATGTAATATAAAGAAAGCCGAGTCTTACTTAAAATATTACTATGTTACGGATTAAATGTTTAAATGTTTTTCAGTTTTATCATATTTACCTTCATTCTTTTTACACCTTATATTTTTAAGGTATCCAGTTAGTAACCGGCGGTTCATCAACTGCTGAGTAATCAAACTCGGCAATTGATGGATTGCCAGTTATCCACTGAAGTTTAATAAGTTATGACATAGCATGGACGATAGCCATGAACGCCATGTTTTATCCTCAAGGTTTGTACTCTTAAATCTCACAATACTGAATGACCCCGCCCGTTCAACAAAACTAAGGTAGGCGCCCGAGATGCTAGATTTCACTGAGAAATCTATCATTAAACGTGATTGATTAAATCCCCTAGGAGTGTGTTTTGTACGTTAGAGACGCTCGCTCAGATAATTTCAGGGCACAGATAGCTTTTTAGAAACACACAAAGGATGTCTGAACATATATTTGTTTAATAGCTACAAATAGTGAAATCCTCGAATGTTTCTCTTCGAAGATGTCGGTTTCGTTTGTTAAAAGTCTCTGTCCAAATGTATGTGAAAATTTTCATCGAATCTTTTCCTAGTTGCGCTTATGTCAACGCTTCATTTAACTAATCAGTGGAGTTTCAAAACATTATAAGAAAGGCTTCAAAATGAACTCTCCAAAATCTCCATTCAGTCAGAAGAAAAAAGATGTAAATGGAATCAAGATTAAAGAAATAGGCTCATAACAGGAATTTTGATCGAGCGTGAAAATAGGCTTAACACATTGACTGTCACGTAACTCGCACTGTATCTAATTGTATCAATCCATCAGTCGAATTAGATTATTTGTCTATTTTGGTAAAAATATAGCAAAGAAACCAACTGCATAATCCAATTATGTAAATGGTTCGAATAACGGGCATAAGTCGTGTCAGTAAACATGTTTGCCGTTGCCAAATGAGTTATCACTATCACTTGCTTATGTAAATTGATGTTCATATCTTCAGAAACTACGATCTCACAAAAAGGATTTTTACATTATCTCAGAATTCAAAAATTGCCTTTTTAATAATATCAATTTAATTTCCATACGCATTCTTTCTCCATTTTCAATGAATATTTAAAATTTAACTTGATGTACGATCTATATTAAAGTTTCAAAGCATTCAATCGCATGCTTTTGTCTATGTTAAAATTAAAATCGAAAGGAATTTCTTTCTTTGGAGATTAACTGAATGTAAGTAGAATTTTCATCTCTGATTCAATTTAATAGTGTATGCATTTTTTTAATTCGTTAATGCAATAATTTGTAGTAGATATATTCAATTGAGTTCTTCTTTCCAAGTTTTATCAAATAACGAGGTGAATTTTTAAAAACGCTTCCCGTATTAATAGATTAAAAACAAATAGAATCAATAAACTCAGCAAGCGAACTACTCCCCAAAGACGATTAATTTAAAATAAACGAATGCGTATTTTTAAATAATAAGCATAAATATATACATACGGTGAAAGTACATATATGAGACATATATCTATTTAATACAAATGTTAGAAATGTATTTAATCTAAAACTTTAAATATCCTTGAGTTTAATCAGTTAACTGCGGAATTTATTTTTTTAAAGTCAAGCGATGACGGTATAAACGACGAAAGCAATACAAAATGTCTGCATAGCAAATATTGAAACTCTGTGGAAGTATTGTCCCCAAACTTGTTCGCATACTTTCTAATAAACTTGTCAAATCGGTGAATACCTTGCAAGACAGTGGCGTACAGTAGTTACAAAATGTTTTTTGGCTTGAATTTGGCATTTTTATTGAATCTATTGTATCCTGAAGACTTTTCGGCGATTAATCCCTGACATGTGGTTAATAGCATCCAAAAATCGAATGTTTGCTTTCTACATGCTTTTCTGCGTCGATTGGAACAAAGATTTGACACAAAACTGCACTTGGAGTCATAAATCCCATACTTAATTTCATATACTTAAGTAACTGCGATTTTGAACTATAGCGTTTATAAGTTTTTAAAAGTACAGACAGACAGACGGTCAATCTCTTGTTGGATTTAATTCAAACTTTGATAGATATCTAGATTACAGATGTTAATTCTGTGCAAACATTTTTATTGATCTTGCTCTGTTCATTTCGTACTTATCGTGTTAAATTGCACTCGAACAGCCTGACAAATATACAACCTATAAATGGATTTTGTTCAAAATTTGATAGAAATCTATAAACTTGGTGTAAAGACCGTATACCGAATTTCATAGCAAAAAAATTATTCAAAACAAAAAACTGCACTCTTAGTCACAAAATCTCATTACAAAAATTTATATATTTAAATCATTACGCTTTTGTATTATCGCGTTTATATTTTTCTGAAAGTACGGTCTGACAGTCAATCCTTTGTTGGTTGTCTCAAACTTTGAAAAGTCCCTACACTATAGAAGTTAAATGTGCGTACAGAATCTTTACTATTTAGATCCCTTCTTTTTGTAGTTCTCTTGTTAACTTCTGTTCGTACAGATGGACAGACGGACTTCCTCTGAACATAAGCTACTCAAAACTTGGAAGATATCTATAATTTTTCTGTAAAGAGTGTATTTGAAATTTCGATTGTCTAGTCCAATGCGGGTTTTTTTTTTTTTTTTTGTTATTTTTGTTGCAAACAGACATTTTTTGACGATCACTATTGTTATTGTTGTTACTTATGGCATTTGCCACGGACAAGTTCGCTGTTCAAAGACAGCCGATTTAAGCCTAAGGGGGAGCGTCTCTTGTTTTTATCGTAGAGCCAACAAGGGCCGAGAGTACGTGCGACTTGATTACTCACGCATCACTCATTCGCTTGCACAACCCCTCTTTACCGGAGGGCACATTCACACATCCTACAGATAGAACACGGAGGAACAACCATGCCCAAACCGGGACTCGAACCCGGGACGCCCAGATGACGGGGAAGACGTGCTACCCGGCCGATTACTATACTTTCTTAATAGTACGTATACGAAAAAGTAAAAAGCCTAGTAAATCTAATAAGAATTTTTATTGGATAAAAAATTTCACTTCGACCGTTCAAAACGAAGATTGGGATTGACGTGTTTACACGTCGAACGCACATAACTGGCTAAGAATAGCTCAATAAATGAGTTACTATACCTCAATATATATTTGACTTAAATGCTATTGAGTTCCTCATGCCCAAATGATCCATCTTATTTATATCATCTCTAGACTAGTAAAAGAAACCTGCGCCAACTTTATAGCGAAATTGCTCATCTTTTTCCGAGTTGAAACTTAATTCCACAACACACGCATCTCACGTACGCCACAAACGACCTCAGTGCGAAACAAAACGCATGCACACATATAAAGAATGACTTGTTATGCACCAAAGTAAAGTTAAAGAGACTCCAGGGATTTCCTGAAAGCCGTCGTAATCTCAGCGGGCCCATAATGGCTGCAAATTCTTCTCCTCTTTTATCTCCTCTTTTGAATTTTATAGACCGTAAACCTCAGAGAAGAAGATGTGGGATATCTCCTTTAATTTTAAGTGGATTGCAATCCAGCTCTTAATGTTTTATTTGGAAATTAAAAGGAGTGAGTTGGTGAGAAGAAAAATGGGATTATATCATATGCCTCGGTTGTATATGTTGAATCTAATAATGTAGGCTTATGTTTGTACATGGATTTGGAAGTGTCTTAAATGTCGTTTCTGATTATTATGTGAAAATATTTCGTTAAATTTCGCGGCAAATATTTGATGTTGTTATATATAATTGGTTTGAATTTATTGCTGGTGTTTGATTAATTTGAAGTTATATTTATTCTTTAATATTGATTCTTCTTTCATATCGCCCTTTCTCAAAAAAATAAGGCCAACTCAATGAATATTTAACCTCATAAGCTATGAATTTCATTTCAATATTAATGCTATAGAATTTTATTGTTTGTATTCTACTGCAAAAGCATTTCATACTTTCTCATAAACGTAGCATATCATTGACTCTCCGACCCCCCCCCCCAAGGCACACGGATAATATTGAATGACCGGACAGCCGCAACAGCAACATTGGCGGGAACCGTGGTTAAGGTTGGTGTAGAATGTGATTGGTAGATGTTTACTGGACAAATTTCGCCGATTATTTTCGAAGTAACAGTAGGGTTGTTTTTAAAATATGCCTTTCACTCTTTAGTAATGAATAATCAAAAGATTTTTTTTACAAAGTTTTTAAGATTATTCTCACTGCTAAAGTTTTTACCGACAATTTTAAAATATATTTTGTATTGTCGTTCAAAATACATTCTGAATGCATAAATACAGCTAAAATTATTTTCACTGCAAATAGCTTCATAAGTGTACTGTATATTGGTACAACAATAAAGTCATATCACCGACTCCCCAACCAGACCGTCGCAACAACAATATCGGCTGGATCTGTGGTTGAGTCCTAAGGGTCACCGGTCACGGTACAATCCTTCCCGAAGGAAGTATGTTCCGTCATCGATGAGAGGAGCCAGATTCCCCCACCTATTTATGTACCCACTAGAGTGGCGAGATCCAACCAACATACCGGAAGCATCTCATTCTCATTTCGAGGTGTCTCCCGGAGGTTTCATATACCCCAAATCGAAAAAAAAGTCGAGATTTTGAAGAATCGTCATATTTTAAACCTCCCTGAATTTAAACATTATATTTTTTAGAAAATGTATGTTTGTGGCAAGATACTCAAAAACGCTATGTACAAGACAGTTGAAATTTGGTATACGGTTTTTCGAACACATTTGCAGATTTCAATCAAGTTTTGAGTAAAATCTGCTGAAAAGAAGTCCGTATGTAAAAGAAGTAACTGTTCATGTATAAGTCAACACGATAATCCCAAAACAATGAAAACTAAATTAATGAGAAATTTGGTAAACATTTTTCACACCAAATTTGAATATTTCTATCAAATTTTGAGTAAAATATGTTCAGAGGCAGTTCGTCTGTTCGAATATAAATTAACAAGATAGCTACAAAACGTAGAGAGATAGATAAATAAAATTCAGTACACAGATTTCGCATCTGTAGTGCAGACATGCGCCAAATTATGATCTATGTCTAAAGGGTGACTGTCAGTATGTCTGTACTTCCAAAAACATGTAAACGCGATAATTCAAAAATGCAATAAATCAAATTTGTTTATTTTGTGTCTAAAAGTGATATATTGTGTCAAATTTTGTTTTTAGATGGTTGATAGATCTTGTCTAAAACAAACATTCGATTTTAGGATTCTGTTAAAGCATGCCATGGAATAATCGCCAAATAACTCGCCAAGTATGACACGATAGATTCAGTAAATATGTTAAATACACACAAAAGTTAATATTTCGTAACTGTTATAGGTCAATGCCTTGTAAGCCATTATCTGGGATAACACCTTTATTAAAGAGTATGCGGAGGACCACTCCAGATGGTATTAAGCTTTTTCAATCAGTAGGTTTAAAACCAAAAAATTATGACTGACAAAAATGACCAGAAATTATATATCATTATTCTTTCGAATTTCAAGAAATAAACGCAAGAAGACTCACAAATCCCTTTTTATATCAGACCTACGGTCTAATATATATTTTAAAAAAAATAACTTTTTCTGTTTTTAAAACAAGCCAATTATTCTTTCAGCCATAACAGCTATTCAAATTCCAATGTGTTTTTATCATATACAGAAAAAAATATTTTTGTATCCTTCATTACGTATTTCGAAAAATCGATCTAAGGACGTTCTTCCTTTAGTGCTTTCTAAATTTCTGGATTACACAAAAATCTACTAGCTATAAATTATTTGTATAGTCTTCATGTAAATTGAAATTTTCGTCTCTTTCAAGAAATTGGCTACTTAGGATGATATCTTTCTGTTCATATAAAACCCAATACATTTCTTTTCTGCTTATTCATTTGATTATCCATTTGTAAAACCAATCTTTAATAAATCCGAATGTATAGTACAGAGTAATTAAGAAATATCACGAGGTGTTCGGAGTCCTATAGCATGTTATGTACTAGCAGAATTATAACAAAATTTGATCATTATACACATTAAAGCATGCGGTATCGATTTATCAAGAATAAAAATTGTGTACCAAAAAAACGCTGTGGTGAAAGCTTATAAGCCAGTTAACAGCGATGCTACCCTAGCAATTGCTTTTGTATCGTGGTCATGTTACTGGACTGCAAACCACAATGTCCCAGGTTCTATCCTGGCACATCTCAATTCGCCACAACGCCAATAGAGAAAATCCTAGCGCTGCAAGCGCATAATGTGAGGAAAAAGAATACATAACTGCCAATGGAAACATTAAATAACAGCACACCAAATACCAATGAAAAATATTTATTAAAGCAATTTACAAATTTTTCTCAAAGTGACTACCAGCCTGATGTTCTAGTAATTAATTGCATGTTGTACACTAGTTTTTCGACGGTGGCTCGCAGCATATCGGCATTTATTCGTCTGACATGTAACGTTATCTGTTCTTTTAAAGTAAGAATGTCAGGAACATGTCCTTGATACACAACCCCACAACTAGAAATTGTCCTCGACCTGAAGAAACATTTTTGTTCTCGGTCTGGTTGTACACCAAGAATTCCTGTTGTTTCAAATCTTTCTACCATTCTTCGTAAGTTAGTTATGGTCATTGATCCTCTAAGTAATTGTTTCAACCACCGGTATTCACGAAGAGCAGCACTGGCATTTTCATCCCGCTGATAAAACGGCTTGACAAATAAGGCACATTCACGTACCGACAACGTCATCTAATTCTTGCACAATGACTTAAATTCCAGCAACCCTTCTTTTTATCCTCGATATCGTGTCACAAAGTACCTGTACATGCAAATTACATAATGTAGCTTCCGATCGCAACGACAGAATTTTCCCTATCCGCGAGTTTTGGTGCTATTTTTTTTTCCTTGATGAATCGAAACCGCATGTTTTAATGTGTATGGTGGCCAAATTTTGTTATATTTCATCCAGTACATAACACGCTGCAGGGCTCCGAACACCTTCTGTTATTTCTTGATCACGCGGTATATAATTTTAGAAATTTTACCAAAATAGAAGAAGAAATAAGCTTGTTTCGAAAGGCAAAAGAAGGTTTTTAATATGCTTGGTTTATTTGTAATTGAAGCTACCCATCTTTAGGCCAATTAGGCATTCAATATCGTTGACACAAGACATATAAAAACATCATTCGCACTAATAATGGGCATAAAACTGGAACTTTTCCTCTACAATCCGGACGTTAATATAACTAAATAATAACTAATAAATTAAACCTAATTGTATTATTTTTGTTTCTTAATTATTTTAATCTTATAGATATTACCTCATTAATGTCATTGTATTGACTGAAAAACATTTTCACAAAATATTTTTGCATATTTATTTAAAAATAGAAAGCTGGATTGTTTAGGACAAAATAATTGAGAATCGAAGCCCTTAATGAGGTGATTAATAATTCATAACAATCTTGAAAAATATTTTATTTACCTTCTTGATATCCGAAATCTAAATATCTGAGATTGCTTTAATATAAATAAATCATTAGCATGCTCATTCCATCGAATAGATTCTTGCAAACCAAGAATTTTTTTCGATTTTATGAATAATACTAATTAACCACATTTTATAGCTGGAAGGATTTTGAAATTAATCTTTATGATTAGATGTTATTTGCATTCTAAATTTTCCATCGTAAAATGCTTCGATGCGAATAATTCGAAACTTAAAATGTCATAATAATGATTCAAATGATTCTCTAATTTTTATTATTTTGTTCGAATAATTATACTAATGCTTCTAGATGAATAAGAAGTCTTGAACAATAAAATGTAAAGATTAATAATTCATATGAGGTGATGTTTAAATGTGTAGTCTTCCAATATAAAAATGGTAATTTCTGTTACATCAATATTTTATTTCATTTTTTTTGTGTGTAAATTATTGTGTGATGTATTCTTAGAAATTGAATTTTATAATGCCTGAACTCTTTATTGGATATGTAAGTGCAGAAATAAATTGGTTAATTTCACTAATGTCCTTGCAAATCTTATGTTAGAAAATACTACTTTTCTCAAGATATATAAGGCATTTTGAATAAAATTTAGCTGTAAGTAATATTCAAATGAAATTAATTCATCCCAAAATTAAAAATCCGTCTAAAACGTAAAATAAAAATAATGTAAATAATAACCTTAAAACACATAATATAAAAATTTAAATACCTTAATATTAAAAAAAATACTAATTGAAAAGCTTTTGCAATCTTTTATATTAAATTAGTGAGAAAAATGTATTATCCAACGCATTTACTTTTTTCAATGATAACTTATTTTGAAAAATTTCTAAAACATATCTATATAGCTAGAAAAATGTCTGAAAAATATATTGGCAGTTTTTCATACTAATACATTCTTTAGAAAATTTAATTTGAGTCTAAATGAAATGCGGTCTCGTAGACCTAACCTCCCCAATTAAGGGTTAAAATAGATTGAAAAATTTAATAAAATTAGTTGAAATATTGTATCAAAATCAAACAGGAAATTGAAAAATCAATTCTTTCAACTTAAATATTTTGTAATAAATTATTTTTATGCAATAATATGCTCCGGTATCAATAAAAAAGTTTAATATTTCGGATAAGTAATAATATAGTAATAAACGTTTGATAAAAGAATAAGTAATGTAAGTACATATATCAGATTTCTTTTTAAATTTAGAAATTCCATTCTCGATTAGCATATATTATTATTAAAAACTAAAAACAACAATCTATTATTGATTAACAATTTGATAATTAGTGAATCATATACTATTTATCAAACTTGGTAGATATAGGTGCAAAAGTCTGCCATATTAAACATTTTAAACGGTTTTTGCATCACGATGTGACACATAGTATGACCTCTTTCAATTAACAGATAATGTTCAACCCTACAAACATTATTAAATCAATATTAAGTTACAGACATCTTAATAACATATTAGTATCAAAGAGAAATATTCATAGTTAGAAAATAAAACCTTGTTATGTCTGGAATACAATGCAACAGCGATTAAAAATGGAATTCTTTGAAGAGAAGTCTCTTGTTTTGAAAGACCCCTTCAAGCCGCTGGGTAACAAGTCTTCCAAATCCCCTTAGATGTCTCCGAAATCTACTTAGAGTTCCTCTCTTGAGCCCCACTTAAAAGAAAGTCCCCATAAGGCCGCAGAAAAAGGGGAAAAATTCCCTACTGTGGAAGCTGTTTGCCGTTTTCGATCCATCGATACGTATCGTATAAATTCGGAAGGCTAAAATAAAAGCTTCAAGAGATAATCCGATTTATAGCGACATTTTTGAAATGAAAATTGTTTATTCTTTTGACTGAAGAAGCATAGGTCAATTGAAAATTTAAATGAAATTTGAAATACGTAATGATACTTAAGTGGTATTGAAAAATAGTTATGTTGTTTGATAATTACGATCTTTAAATTAAAGAGTTCAAATTATTTATCTTTTAAATTAAAGAATACTGATGATCGCAGAGAAATTCTCCTGGAACGATTGATAATGCTGACATCAACAATGAATCCATTTACTTGGCTAACTTAATTCTTATCAAGTAAAAAACAGGAATAATGATCTAAGTGGAAGGCGGCTGAGAACTAAGCGTTATAAGAACTTTAGATGCTATCCGATTAATGTTTGAGTACTTTGTCTATATGAGAATAGATAAACACAGATGAGGTTTAGATGAGATGAGATTAGTATCATTTCATCCGCCCCTCTAGCGAATCCAAACCTCACTGGTTTCGTAGTGAACTCAGGAACGAGTCTTCGCTTAGGATGATGGGGAAGATTTGTGCAGTCTCGAGAGATATTTGAGAGGAAATTCAGAGGTAGGCTAAGATGATGGATCTTTGTCTTGGGTTGTTTGTAGTCTTGTTTTAATTGATTCTTTATTTATGCAATTATTCTGGTGCAGTTCCTAGTTTTTTTTTATGTAGGATTATATTATTAAAAATGTTATACGTTTCTGCTCGCATATTATCTTCTAGTGGTGCTTTTTTATGTGTTTGCCATTTTGCATCTGCTTTGTATTTTCACCTTATATTTGTGTTATTCACTTATTTTTCAGTTTATATTATGGGATAGATAGATGATTTTAGATATTGGTACATTGTTTGATATTGCTGCACAGTATACTATGTCTTCCATTCTTTGGACATTGTGATATTATTTTTATGTTTATTTGCGTTACTGCTTTCTCTATGTACTTTTCAACTTAGTTTCTTGAATCCAGAATCGATTTGCTAACTATATTATTTTAGTCAAATGAACTTTAATGTGTACCCGTATTCTGGCGATGACTGTAAGTCTTTCAATGAATAAATAATGATTCTCTCCCCGGCGACCTTCAAGGTCTTACACCCTTTCGGGTAGACGGGTCGTCGTGGGGCACACAAAACCAAGGTGAGATTTAGAATATTTTTTTTTTTTTTTACACTTTATTGACTTTGAGCAATTCGTTCATAAAAAAAAATCTGATTTACGAGCTTCCCGAGCACAAATGAACGTGATAACTGCAGAAAACAAAGAGTTTGACTCATAAAATTTGATACAAAGAAATAGAAATTAAAAGAGCAAAGATATAGGGTATGCATTTTGTACGAATTTTGAGAAAATTCGTACAAAATGAAACTGGGTACCAACTATAAGCCTGCCCTTTTGCATGCATGTAAAAGCGATAATTGATAAAAGCGCATCCAAAGACTGAGACAAAGAAATCTAGAATATGATCTTTTTACTAAACTTGTAATCATGAAACGGATTTCGGTTTCAATCTTGAGTTCAAAGTCTCGAGCATTAATGAAAATTCTGAGTCAAATTAGAAAATTCCGTGTCAAAGTCAAATTAGCATGTATTGAAGTAGATATTGCAGTTTATAATCTCCTGAAGCAGCAGCTCGTATTCCTCATGTGAACATTTTTATTCATTAATTCCGCAAAAAAATATGGTGAATTTAAACATCTCAACACATATACAAGTATATTTTTAATGATTTGAAAAAATGTGAAAGGAAATAAAATTTTCATAATTTTCGAAGAGTGTTTAAAAAGGACTTGTAAGTTTACAGATATCCTTTTGTTCCATAATAGATTATTTTGCTACATTTGGCGAATCTTTGTAACATCCTTTATTGGATAGACTTTTTTCATTTAAGCTTTCTTAACTCGCATTTGTAAACACATCTTTACTGGCGTCATTCTGTTATCATATCTTATTCTTTTCCCAACAACAGCAGATATGATAGGATGAATTTCATGCCTACATATTCAACACAATGTGATCCCCTGAAATTTAAATTAGTGCTCTTATTCCTCTTGCAACTGTTGCAATTGCAGGTGAAAGAATAGCTACAGAGTCAAAAGGATATTTCTCTGTCTGTGTGGAATTATAATTTATTTATCATGTTTTTTTATTTCATGATCTAATTCTTTTCTATATATATTGATGTTTAAAATCAATTTCATTGTTTTCATATGTTTATAATATAGTTGATGTCTTATAATATTTATAATATAGTAGTATGATGTTTATAATATAGTAGTATCTATTGATATAAATATCTTCTATTTTTTCTAGCGTTATTTGAGGAATAATTATCGAAATCGAATTAAATTGATTGGTTTTGAGTTTCTAATATATTAAGCTAATTATATAAATATTACGGTAAATGCGATCAATCCATTGATTATGTAGCATTTTACCAATGTATAATTACCGCTAAATTTATTAGTGATTATGTATAATTGCCGATGTATATTCATAATCACCACTTGGCCTATTAATGATTATACATAATCACTGATGTATATTTATAATCACCACTAAACTTATTAGTTATTATATATAATTACCAAAGTATATTTCGAATCGCCACTAATCTTATTAGTGATTATTTATAATTACCGATGCATATTCATAATTATAACTAATTAGTGATTATGAATGATCACTAATACGTTTAGTAAGTATATTACTAATAATTAACAGTGATTATTCATAATCACCACTAGACATATTAGTGATTAAATATAATTACTGATGCTTATTTATAATCACTGCTACACTTATTGATTACTAGCCGCCTTTGGCGCCCAGCCGGTTCGCCAATCTTAATGTTCGTTAAAATTTTAATAATTAAATATTTTATACAATTCCAACTTTAATAGATTCTTCAGCAAAATATTTTAAAACTTCACATTTTGATAGTCATATAATTCACTCATAATATTATAAAGGCCTTCAGTCATAACGTGATATGTATCTCTCTCATTTTCTGTTACCCCTCGTAGAATTTATGCTTTAAATTAAAGTGTAAAGGATTATTCTGCAATTAATATAATAATATTTTTTTACTGAAACAAAGCATTTTTTAATAATATGATTACTGATAATAGAGTCACTGAGCGTTTAAACTTTATGGGCACTAAAGAATATCTTTCTTAATTTATGTAATATCTCAAGAATTTGTCAACAAAATTTTCTCAGATTCATCATGAATGGATCGATTCATTAACAATGTTTCATTTTAAATGCATCAAACACTAAGAAAATAAAATGAATCGTTTAAAATAATCGGTCGAAAACAGGTCTAAAAAAACTACTTAAAAACGATGTACTTAAAACTATAAGCATATATAAAAAATATATATAACTAACATAAATACAATTTAATTACAAAAGCATGCAACTAACCTAAAAATAATTTAAATCATTGAAAACAGGTTAAAAAAACTACTTAAAAAACGTACTTAAAACTATAAGCATATATAAAATATATATATAACTAACATAAATACAACTTAATTACAAAAGCATGCAACTAACCTAAAAATAATTTAAATCATTGTAAACAGGTTAAAAAAAACTACTTAAAAAACGATGTACTTAAAACTATAAGCATATACAAAAAATATGTAACTAACATAAATACAATTTACTTTCAAAAGCATGCAACTAACCTAAAAATAATTTAAATCATCCGTTGAAAGTGGTTGTCATGACAACAATTAGAACAATGCGCATGCGTGAATTTTCTTCGCCAGCTCCGGTAACGCAAATGCGTGAATTTTTCTACGCCAGTTAGGGTAACGCTATGCAGATAATGCATTTTTAATTTCCTTTATTCTGTGTTATTTTAATTCAAAAGTACTTCAGAATGAATCTGAAACATGGATTAATTAACAACGTTTAATTTTAAATGCATAAAACATTAAGAAAATAAACAGAATCGTTTGAAATAATCCGCCGAAAAATCTTAACCCTAGCCTCATTACTGTTGGGAGAAAAAAAGAGCTAAAGCCTAAATCATTTGGCGTTGGAGAAAATGGAAGATTATTTTGGCGAAAAAGTTGGCGGTGGGAAAAATGGAAGATTCTTTTGGCGGGAAAGTTAGTTTTTAATTAATAATTAAAATTCTAATTAAAATTTCAAAAAAAAGGACCCCAGGTGCACATTCCCGACCTCTAAGGTATACATGTACCAAATTTGGTAGTTTTATGTCAAATGACCTGGCCTGTAGAGCGCCAACACACACACACACATTGAGCTTTATTATAAGTATAGATTATTATAATTACCAATGTATATTTAGAATCACCACTAAACGTATTAGTGATTATGTATAATTACCAATGCATATTCATAATCACTACAAAACTTATTAGTGATTATGAATATGCATACTCAATTATACATATTCAACAATTTATTAAATTTACCATAACATATACACTAGTGTTCTATTGAAGTCATTCAGCATTAAAAAAATGGTACATAGATTATTTTCTAGAAATAATAGCTTCGAATTTCCAAGCCTTTCATAAGCTAGAAATGTTGCGTGGAATTGCGGCGTGAATCGCTCACTTTATTGAAACATAACAAACGAAATTCTGAATAACAACTCATCTTAATGATTTTTCCGATACTGAAAGAACGCGAAAACAATGCAAAGTGATAGACGCATAATTGACATATGTTTGCCGCACATGCACATTTGCAATTGTCAAATCATTCATTGACATTGTGTTCTTCTAAAAGTGTTTTTTCCGAATTCGATGTTGTCAATAATGTCGATTATTCATCACGACTTCGATGCCATTTTTTAAAAGATTACATTGTTTTTTTTTGTGTGTGTGTGTGTTTATATGTCTTTTACGAGGAAGCAGAAACAGCATCGTGAGTCATTTTAAATGATTCGTTTTAAGCATATTATTGTCGAAGCCGAATCAATACTATCTTTCCATTACCTGACGACGCCATTACAACACCATCAGCTCAGCATATTTTTTTCCCTTTGTGTGACAAGAGAAATAAATTTCATGATTGCGGCAGCGAGGACTAAGAAACAATCTTTATGACATTTTGGTGGAAGAAAAAAAGAAGCAAAGAGCAGCAATTCGTGGAGTCCTTTCGTCCCATCAATAAAAGAAACCGTAATTGATCTCTGGACTTGTTGCTTCCACCCAGTAATTTGGCTTCATTCCAAAAGAACAGGGAAAAGGTTAATAACTCTCTTTCTTCTCGATGTTTTTGCTTGAGTGAGTCAGTTGTGACGACAAAATATCAACATGTGGAAGTTGCCATTCAAAATTCTGTTTCATGATTCTTGTTTCATTTCACGTATCCTTTTTTATTTCAACAGGATCTTATTATATTACGTTATAAGTCAATAAAATGAAATGCATGGCATTAATTTTAGGATTCTTTTGAATAATTTATTGACGAATTTTGCTTTCAAATCGCTTTTTTTTTTCGATTTATAAGGACTTCTAGAATTTCTGGATAAGGTAAAATGATCTAAAATTTTAATTATTTGCCCTGCTTTATTATACTATATCAGTTCTACATTTACTTATAAACGATTCTTTTAAAAAGAAGATATTAATTGAATCGATTTTTATAAGATGTTAGAAAAAGAAAATCTCTATGCAAATATATAATGAAGAATTTGGTTTGTGTGTGTTTTTTCATGTGTATTATCATGTGAGAATATGATGTTGTTTTGGTTAGGGGGTTTTGAAGCTCGAAACTGCGTAGGCAATGAATAAAGCATAAATGGAAATTTTCATCATCACCTTTTTTTTTAATCGCATATATTTTACCTGCTTTTATCAGTATTGCATTGTTATAATCCATGCTTCTTTGAAAGCAAATGCGTTTTTAAAAGGTTGACCTGCTTTTACCAGTATTGCTTCATTATTACGTATGCTTCTTTGACAACAGATGCGTTCTTGAATGGCTGATGTTGTACTATGACATCTTAACTGTTATTTCATCTCAAAATCGGTCGAGCTCCAAAACTTTGTTTGCCAGCTAGAAAAATTTTTAATGAAAGTTTAAAAAAATTATATATATATACAGAGAGAGGGGGAGAATTAAGACCGATAGAGAAGTCTCGTGATTGTTTAAAACCGGTTTAAACTGGTTAATGACTTAAATTAATCAAGACAAATAATGACTTGCAAATAATAATGTTCTCACATGATAACTTGAAATTTGCTATCGTAGATTTCTTTATATATATATATATATATATATATATATATATCGTCTGGGCTGTTTGGTCTGGAATTACAAAATTCACTTAAACGTATTTTGATTGTAAACACAGAAGAACTAGAATTTTAATTAATTGAAAATTAAACGAGATTTTAGAGTTTTTCAATGAAAAAAAGTACAAAATGCAATCGGAAAAAATAAAAGGATTTTGTTTTTTGCATCGTGTTAAGAATTGTTTTTAAAACATAGATGTTTTCCTTAATTATACTAATTGATTCCAGTTCAATTGTATTGTAATGTTTCGTTTGTTTGTTTTTTTAAATTTTGAAAACTGTTTTTAAAAAGTATTTTTTTTACATAATTTCCAGCAATATCTTACATTATGGCAATTAAATTCAAAGCTCACCATTGTTTCATCCAACATTTAATAACTTATTTTTCTTTTCTTGTTGAAAGATAAAAAAGGATCGACTCTTGGATAATATACAAGGGAAATAACAAAATGTAGTTCCAGTTTCGCGATAGACACAAAGTGCAATTAGAAAATAAATAACAAATATATATTTTAAGGCCATTATGATGTAAAGAGACTCGACTGCATTTTAAAAGTTCATATATACAAAAAAGCATAAAAGGTAAAACGCTATTAAATAAATAATTTAATGTCTATCAGAAATGGAACTAAGAATATTAAACTATGCCAACGAGATTAAAGTTAATTCATGTTAAATACAAACAATATTCCCCAAAACAGTTAGTCTACAAAATTTCTAATATGTATAATAACCAGAATTGGTGTATTTTACTTTGTTAATAATTTGAAAATATGGCTTTGTGTTATTGCCTGATTTTTATGATGCGAATTATTACCTTACATTGCATATACACACAAATAAATTTACATTTTACCGCAAATTGATAGATGACTAAATATTATGATATGTTACAAAATATTTTACGAGCTACATTATTTATTGCAGCAATTATTATATTCCTTTATGTACATATGTGTTATTATATCCTTCCATTATACTCATATGTTTTATATCATTCGTTCGTGCAAAACACTCTATATTGTATAAATATAACGTTTAAATTGTTTTAAAAACTCTATATTGTATAAATTGCTGGATAAAATAGCAGTTTTTCAGAAGTAGAACGACGTCGTTTATAAAATTTACTGCCAGCAAAAAAACTGTAAAAATAAATGTAAATAAGTATAACTATATTTGATTCTTAAACCAAGAAATAAAACGTTCAAGCTTTGAGTAGATAGGTTTTAATTGATTAATTAGTCGATTGATATTCTTTGAAAACGCTTCAGCTTCATTTTTACTTTTTCATTTACGAAGAGCAGAAAAAGTAGTATAAACATAAAAAAAATACGAACTCAAACTTTTGACGAATATCTACGTTTCAGACTCCTTAAGTTCGAAAAAACATATTTTTGGCATTACGATTGTCTGTCCATTCGTCTGTGTGCCTACGAGTCGTAGGTTTCTATCAAATTTTGAACGAACTCCAATAAGAAAAAAGAAGAAAAAAGTTGACTGGCTTGCTATTCAAGTAAAAATATACATGATAAAATAAAATGTAAAAAGCTAGAAGAGCAAAATTTAACGACAAGTTTAGCATCTAAAATGATTTTTTTTTATCAGCTGGCGTCCTGGCCTAGGTTAGTGCGTCTTCCCGGTGATCTAAACGTCCCGGGTTCGAATCCTGGTTCGGGCATGGCTGTTGTTTATTATGTGTTCTATCTTTGAGATGTGTCAAAGAGCCGATCTCTCAAATAACTTTTTAAAAAATCGAATTAAATTTAGTTTAATTATGATAAAGAAATATCACCTTCTAGAAATCAAATAGAACTACATAAACTTTACATCCGTAGTGAAATAAAAAATATATCAAGGTATCGAGAAGGAAATTCCAGACATCCCTCCCCCCATTTATCTTAGATATTTCTGCATCAAAAATCTGACATGGACGTTTTCAAAATTGATGTCGTTGTGAATCTTCACGCATTTTGGATAGATCGCCAGAAACCTTCGAAAAACCTGTGATAACTTTAAATCCTTTTTCAAAAATATATCCTCTCGTTTATATGGCAATAAATCTCCTTAAACATGAGATGCGATAAGTCTTTTGGAATTCCAGCAGCTGAATCCAAGCTGCATGAAAATGGCACTACGAGCATGGGAAAATGTTGGAATGGCGGCAAAAGGGCAAAAATAAGAAAAAGAGAAGCCAAACTAAAAGTAAGGATTATTTACTGCTAAGAACTTGTTGCTGTTTGATTCATGACTTGGCTGTTATCCAGGAGAGAGATTTTCTTCCAAAAGATTCCTTTCCCAAGTGTTGCCAGCGAAGAAAGAAGTTTTCCAACCGCGTCTGCTGTTGCCAAAAGAAAAATTCTAAGTAATGATCTCTGCGTGTAGTATTTCTTTCTCTCTCTTCACTTCATTTGATGCTCATCGCTTCAAACAGAATGGTCTCCAAACCGTGGAGTTTGTTGCTAAGGGAAGTTGAACAGCGAAAGTAATGACTTTTGGGGGAAATGGATGGATAATTTGACTCTGCTTTTCTAAATACTTTTTCGTTTAGAGAGGCTTAGTTTAGTAACAAACTGAATGAAGAACGCTATTTTTTTACTGCACTGATTACGCAAGATAAGTATTGCTATATGTATGCAATTTGTATTTCAACATACAACAAGATAACCTATCTACCACTTACATGAAACATTAAAATCGCATTTTAGGAAAGCTCTTTATGTAATAGTTATATTTTATTCTTTTCCAAAAATTGCATATAATATTAAGTAAAGTAATGAACAAAGAAAAAAAAAGCGCATATTCATTTAAAAAATATTATAAAACTTCAAACAAATATGATAAATTATTAAAATTAAACGTATCACAATCGGTCAAATTGCCGCTTTCTAACATTACATTTAATATATTTGTACTTAGGCTTTTAATATTAAGTAAAGTAAAGTTAATATTAAGTAAAATAAATATTAAGTAAGAAAATACTAAGTAAAGTAACCTAAGTAAGTGGTTGTTAATATTAAGTAAAACAATATTTAGTTTAGCGTCTAATATTAAGCAAAGCATCGAATATTATCACAATAAAAAAAAGAAGAAGAAAGGCGTATATTTATTTTTAAAAAAACTTTAACACTTCAAACAAAAATGAAAAATTATTAAAATTAAACGCATCACAATCAGTCAAATTGCCGCTTTCAAACGGTACTTTTAGTGTATTTGTTACTTCGACTGTTAATATTAAATAAAATAATGTTAATATTAAGTAAATAAAGTTAATATTAAGCAAACTAAATATGAAGTAAAGTAAATATTAAGTAAGTAAAGTTAATATAAAGTAAAGTAAATATTAATTAAGTAAATATTAAGTAAAGCAATAAAAAAAAAGATGAAAAACGTACATTTATTAAAATAAACTATAAAACTTCAAACAAAAATGATAAATTACTAAAATTAAACGTATCACAATTGGTCAAATTACAGCTTTCAAACAGTACTTTTAGTGCATTAGTAATTAAGAAAATAAATTATAAAATAACTTTTTAAAAAATTTAAAAAACTCAACGCAATCTAAAACCATTAGCAATTTACAAATAATTTTAAAATCACTTACAATATTTACAGACTATAAGTCTTATGAAAAAGTTAGCTATTTTCAAAATTCTCGCCAAAAAAAAATTGTTTAATGCATGCCTAAGAATTCAAATGGATTGGTTTCACTGATATTAAGATAAAAAATACATATTTTTCATTTATGGCATTTAATTATTAAAAACAATATTGAAAGGAGTTGATTGTGACTTCTAAAAAATGAAAAAAATTAGTCTTCTTTGATTTCTTTTTATTTATAGAAAGCTCGTCTTAAGATTGACTGCCAAATTGCTTCTTTTTTCCTATATTTTGAGCTTTTAATTGTTGAGGACGTTCATTTCCTCCTTTAAAATGTCATAATTTCAACCATATCTTATTAAAACCCTTTACCTGGTCTCCTTTATACTATTATTTAATTTGTTTTATCAATATTTTTATGGAACTTGACACATCTATATTTTTACTCTGTAACACCTTACATGAGACACTGATCACAGAGAGAACTGAGTGCTAAACAAGAATGTCAGTGACCTTCTATTTTCTTCAGTAGCTTCAAGACGCACATAATGTATCACCCTTTCCGTCTAACGGTAACTCTATTAGAGCTCCATATGTTTCTCGAAACTGAAATCTGATTATAATAATATAAATAATACGAATCTTTTTTTAGCCAGTTGTGGGGATATCAATATACTTTATAGAAATTCAGATTAAGGGAGACATAACCACTACGAATGGGAAAATTTCACATCTCTCATGTATATACTACTATTTTCTTCATGTACTAACTATAACTGAACCCGGAACTTTGGATTCACTGGCAGTTGTCCATATTTTCAGGTAACCATGAATCCATTGTTGTGATATAACTTAGAGCCAGATATACCAAAATATTTTCTAGAAAATGTATCGTCACAATGTCCTAAAACTCAAATGTCTGGGCCTCATTTCCTTAAGATACCGAATCTGAAACTTTTTATGAGATTTCCATATCTCTAGAGTACTATATGTATATAATATAACTTTACATCACGTTGTTATCAAAATAATGACCAGGAAGTTAGTTAACTTATACTAATGGTATTACTCGAACTACTTCCCTTCCAGACTTAAATTTGAGACTAAAACGAGATTACACTGCTTCTACCATGATTAATTGTCACCATGCCATTGTTTAGCAAAATAGTTTGGAGTATATGAATCAACAACTGATTCGTAATATTGGACTAGCAAAATAATTACGAGTATATGAATCAACAATTGATTAGTAATATTGGACTAGCAAAATGATTACGAGTATATGAATCAACAACTGATTCTTAATATTGGACTAGCAAAATGATTACGAATGTATGAATCAACAACTGATTCGTAATGTTGGACTAGCAAAATGATTACGAGTATATGAATCAACAACTGATTCGTAATATTGGACTAGCAAAATGATTACGAGTAATGAATCAACAATTGATTAGTAATATTGGACTAGCAAAATGATTACGATTATATGAATCAACAATTGATTAGTAATATTGGACTAGCAAAATGATTACGAGTATATGAATCAACAACTGATTCGTAATATTGGACTAGCAAAATGATTACGTGTATATGAATCAACAACTGATTCGTAATATTGGACTCACTACTTGAAAGTTGAGACTGCTGCAAAGTTACCATGTATTACTTCATAAGTATGGCATAACTTAAAACAATGTCATTTTTAATCAAAATATTTGCTATGGCAAATCCTATATAGTATAGCCCATTGGATCCACTAGATCGAAATTGAGACTACTACGGGGTTATGGTGTTACTAGAGTGTTCCATGAGCATGATATAACATGCAGTACCATGCAGCTGCATATCAAAATAGGAAGTGAATCGCCATCTGGTGTATAACTCGTATATTTGAACTTACTATGTGAGAGATGCTATGTGGTTATTCTGGAATGTTCTATGAGTATAGTATCACTTAGTACTATGTCAATGCAGATGAGAAGACTTGCTCAGAAGTGAATTGATAATTCCGATGTAACTTTGAATACTGGATGCTCATGCTCAAAATTGTGACTGTTACGAGAATTTAGTGCCCTAGAATACTTCATGAGCATGATATAACATATTACTATGTCATTTAGTTTCATAATAGTTGTTAGGAAGTGAATAAACTTATGATGTTATAGCTCGTATGAAAGGGCGTGCCGGACTCGAAACTGAGACTGCTTCAAAATTGCTATATTTCCATAAAGATACATATTCTGGAACCCTTCAGCTTCAACACTGATTTCACTTCTAAGTAACTCTATCCTTAAAGAGAGCAGTTGGTGGGATTTCAATTGGTCATCGAACTCTGAATGTGAACCGAAAATTAAAAACTCCATATAACCATGTTTAATTGACTGTGCAGTCCGTTTTCGTGTAGGAATAATTTTTCTTTGCATATGTCTAACTACCAAATTTCTGCATTCAATAACTCAATTCTAAATTATTGTCCTGTATTCACTATTCTTTATAATATAAGGATTTAAATACATTAATATGATATAAAAATACTTCTTTTTTATCTAATTTTTGTTTGTCTTGTTTCATTTTTAGTTTTAAGTATCTAAAAATAGTATCTTCTTAATAGGTATTTTTTTTAAATATCTTTCATGTCACTATAATATCTTTTCTGTGAAAGGTAAGTTTTTAAATTAATGTTGGAGACATAAAAAAATGCCTCTGCGGTTTTTTTGGAACACTTTAATTATCGTAAAGGAAATATATGAGATATAATGCATTTTTCTTAACGTTATTATTTAAAGAATAGAATATACTTTATTGAACGTAATTAAAACTTAAAATAGATGACTATATATATATATAGATTAGATCATGCATCATGGAACAAACAGAAGAACGTTGAAAGTTTCCTATAATTAAAAAGCAGCAAGAAGAAGAATCCTTCGTAATCCATTTCATTATTTAAAATCTTCTGCGTCGTTCAATAAAATTCAATGGAGTTGTCTTTAATTAGAAAGAAGAAAGAAAAAAGTTTCTATCATGAGTTTATGAATTTCTTAAAATTACTGAGAAACAAAATAGATTTTGAAAGATACTTGAGAGAAAATGCCTTTTATTTGGGTCCCTCCAGAACACATAATTAAACTGTCTTCATAAAGAAAACAACACTGCTCTGTCTAAGACTGTTACTCAGAAGATGTTGAAATTAAAAGTTACAGAATTTTAACAAAGCGCAAAGCAAGATTTTACGTGATTAAAGACAAGAAATTCTGTTTTTTCTTTGTTTAAAAGATAAAGGTTGATTTTACGAAGAAATAGAATGAAAATTAATTAAATGAACATTGATTGAATGCACGAAACAAAATGTATTTTTAATTTTCTGTAACTCAACCTGATTAAAAATGCACCTACCCGAAAGTTTTATTATTAGGCTGAAATTAGTAAATACGTACAATTTTATGAAAAGATTATACACTCCAACATCAAAACTGAAGGATAAAATATGAACCACCGATAGTGATCTCGAAAATTCTCTTATAAAGGTGTTGTCCTAGAGAATGCCTTGCAAAGCACTGGCGTACAATAGTTATGAAATATTAAATTTTGTCGTGAATTAAGCATTTTTTCAGAATCTATCATTTAATCCTTGGCGAGAGTCTTAGTGATAAATTCATAGATTGCATGTAATAGAATCCGAAAATTAAATTTCCGAATACGAAAATCGAATTTTTAGATGCGTTTTCCTCAACTGACTGAAACAAAAATTTGACATGAAACAACACTTGTTATCACAAAATCATATATCAAATTTGATATATTTAAGTCATTGCGATTTTGAGTTTTCATGTTTAAATGGGTATTCTTCCGTTACCAGGGCGCAAATATCGCCAATTGTGAACCAAACGCAAATTCGGCGGAATTCTACATTATTTGGTGATTTTTCGCTTGCGTCCGGCTAACGGATTGTGAATCAAACGCGAATTTGGCGTAAGAAATCTGGTGGAATTCTACATTATTTGGCGATTTTTCGCTTGCGCCCGGATAGCGGATTGTGAATCAAACGCGAATTTGGCGTAAGAAATTTGGTGGAAATCTACATCATTTGGCGATTTTTCGCTTGCGCATGGCTAACGGAAAAGTACCTTTAAATGTTGCTGAAAATACAGAGCATTAGATGGTAAATCCTTCTTTGGATTTGGCAAAACCTTTCACAGGTGTCTAGAATATAGATGTTAATTATATACATCGAATTTCATCTACTTAGTATATTCGAACAGCCGATAGACAGGTTTCTCCTGAAAGGATTTTTTTCAAAATTTGATAGATATCTACAAATGATGTATAAAAACCGGATACCAAATTTCAGCCTTCTAGCTCAAAACGTTTTTGAGTTACTTTTGTTACAGACAAACGGTGTATGGACATTTGTCATAAAATGTTTTTTTTTTTTTTTTTTTTTTTTTTTAATTCAGAGAGATCTGAAATGCGGAGATTAGTCAAAATCTTGTGCTCTAATTTTTGATGATTATTATACTTTCTCTATATTACGTATACAAGAAAATATTGTTACAAATCTGTAATTTTGCTACCCGCCACGACTAGTGTCACTGTAAGAAAGACCGTTGTAAGATCTTTGCTGAGTGGCTGCCGCGTCAATGACCTGAGAACTTGGCGATCATTTGGCGACTTGGCGACGAATTTGGCCAGTTTGGCGACTAAATGGATCATACTGGAAAGTTCGAGAAGTTTCACGATCCATCCAGTAGGAACCAAGATACACTGAGATACGCCCTGATTGGTCTGAAGATTCTAGCCCCGCCTCCCGGAACTATAAAATACGGGCACTCTGAAGCTGCAGTGAAGTGATGTGTATCGCCAGAAGTGGTGTGTGAGAGTAGTCGGAGTCGCCGACACATAGAGAAACTGGAGGATTAGACAGCAAGAAAGCTGCTGAACTAGCAATTAAATGTGCTGCGTCATTACGATTTATTGGAGGTATTTGTAGCAGAAAAATTTTTGAAACAATATATATACTGTGTATATGACATGTTGTCTTAATTTTTAATAGAGTTCATATAATGCAGAAAAAAGTATCAGTCTACCTGAGTATTAAATCAAACACATTTCCATTCGAAATGTGTTAGGTTTACCTTTATTTTAATGATACAAAGCAAGTTTGCGTGATAAATCCGGAATTGTTCTGCCTTTGATAGAAGTTCAAAAATATAGAATTTATTTTTATAGTAATGATATTGTAACAGAAAAACAGCAAGGAAATTATATTAATAGAAATCGAAATTGATTAATTTTGACAAACGTAAGTAATGAATGTGAGAAAAAGTATGCATTTTACTTAAAAACTCCACGAGACATGGTCTTCCAATTATTATTTTAATTATAATTATTTTTATAGATTAAATATTCCAACATTATATTTAATCATTCCTTCTTGCATAAAAAACAGTACTAAGCAAAAGTAACACAGCATAACTAGAAGGATGTGAAGATGGAATTCTTATCATAGTATTACAGAAATTATCCAATATACACAGTCATATACACAGCAAAGTGAAAGAAGTGCGAAATTGTTCGAAGCTAGAAATAGAAATGACATTTTATTCTAAAAAGAATTCATTGGTTAGATACCAGATACCCCTTTAAAGATTCACTGAAATAACAATGCCTGTAAACAGTGCAAGTTGCTAGATAGAAAGTAACAATTAGAAACTGACACCTTATTCTTCAAAAAACTCATAGGTTAGATAACAAAAATCTCTTTTAAGATTCACTGAAATAACAATGCCTGTAAACAGAGAAAGTCGAAAGAAAGCAACAATTACAAACTGACGCTTTATTCTTCAAAGAACTCATAGGTTAGATAACAAAAACACCTTTAAAGATTCGCTGATGTAATTCAATGATGTAACAACAGATTGACTGATGCAAGTCGTTAGATAGAAAGCAACAATTAGAAACTGACACTTTATTCTTCAAAGAATTCATAGGTTAGATAATAAAAGCCCCTTTAAAGATTCACTGATGTAATTCAATGATGTAACAACAGATTCACTGATGCAAGTCGTTAGATAGAAAGCAACAATTAGAAACTGACACTTTATTCTTCAAAGAATTCATAGGTTAGATAATAAAAGCCCCTTTAAAGATTCACTGATGTAATTCAATGATGTAACAACAGATTCACTGATGCAAGTCGTTAGATAGAAAGCAACAATTAGAAACTAACACTTGATTCCTCATAGGTTAAATAATAAAAGCCCCTTTAAAGATTCACTGAAATAACAATGCTTGTAAACAGTGCAAGTCACTAGATAGAAAGCAATAATCGAAAACTGGTGCTTTATTTTTCAAAGAACTCATAGGTTAGATAAGAAAAACCTCTTTTAAGATTCACTGAAATAACAATGCCTGTAAACAGAGCAAGTCGAAAGAAAGCAACCATTAGAAACTTACGCTTTATTCTTCAAAGAACTCATAGGTTAGATAACAAAAACCCCTTTAAAGATTATCTGAAATAACATTGCCTGTATACAGTCAATTCGCTAGATAGGAAGCAACAATTAGAAGAAAAAAAAATGCGATGATAATAAAAAAAAATCTAAAATTAATAAATGAAACAAAAAATCTGCCAAACTAACTTTTAGAAAAAAATATTTATTCGCAACTCTTCTTTGTCAGAGAATTTAGGAGAATAACCTTTCAACTAAATGTCATTGACTATTTTGTTCCATTTTTACGTTCTGATTTAATCCTTCAAACACCTTAATTTGTTCTTTTTCGAGTAACAATTTAAATCAAATAAAAAAAAAACATATATTTCCTCAAAAAATCTATTTCAAGATCGGAGTAGAAAAAGAAAGCTGGTATAATCAGTAATATTTTTTTTCTCTGTTACTCCCAGATGCACTTTTTTAACATAATCTAGTTTGCTTAATCATATGCAGGCACATCAGAGTTCATTTCGTTGGCTGACTCCAATTACACAGACCCTTGAGGTAAATAAAAATAAAAAGAGCAATTTCCATACAAAATTTCCTAAAACGGAGGGGGGGGGAAGATAAACAAGTGAAGAAAGAAAACGGGAAACGAATGATAATGAATTTCTTTGCTCGCTTTCCTCTGGAGCATTCCCTATGGAGAGCTGAAACTAGGCCTAAGTTTGATGGTCCAATCAGGGTACAGAGCTTTTCCTGTCTCTACTCACTTAAGCTTTCATATCCATTAGGTTGCTCCACTGTCTCTGATGACTCAGATCAGAGAGGTTAGTCCATTATGTGGATGGGATTTTACGAATACTTTAAGTTATAATGGAAAAGGCAAAACTTTAGAACACCATATCGAGTACCTCGAATAAAGTGGCATATGCCACAAAAGAATAGACATTTCAAAATTTGAAGACTTACAAGGGAAACAAAAAGGATGCATTATTGTAGTTATACAGTAAGGAATCGAATGCAATGCAACTTTTAAGCTATTACTGGCTTTTGCAAAACAATGTAGAATAAAATTTTCATGTAATAATTTTTTTTAATTAATAATTGCTTTTCAACTAATATATATTCGTTTCAGTCTATATTTCCTGTAATTATAAATTAATAATTACATTTCGAAATTTGAAGAAAAAGGATGGCTAATCAGTCACTGTAGATTTGCAGTAAGGAATCAAAACAATACAACATTTAAAATATTACTGGCTTTTGCAAAACAATATAGAATAAAATTTTCAAACAATAATTTAAAAAAACTAATAATAATTACTTTTTAAATGACTTATTATACAATGGATTGTTGTGAATTTAATTTTAGACACAAAATTATATTTAATAAGGCACATTATGTGAATGGAACTTCTAAATTTAAAGGTAAAATAAGGTTTTAGAGCGCCATATTGTATTTCATGAAGAAGGTGATTTATGACATAAAAATATCCATTTCAACACTTCAGAAAAATTTTAAGAATTATAGGCAGAATAAAAATGCGAACTGAATATTGCTTAGCAGTAAGGAACTAATTACTGTACAACATTTTGAGATATAATTGCTTTTACAAAGGAAAGTAAAATAAAGGTTTTATGTTTTACTAATTGCTTTATAAATATCCTGTTCTACATTGGATGTTGATTTAGTAATTATTAGGTATTTTGTTTAACTTTCAATTTTTATTTTTTTATTTTAATCAGAGTGTTTCTTCTCATTTCTAGGACCATTCGAGTTCAGGTATCTCAGAATATTAAAATGGCCAAATGTCTTTTACAAATATTTAAAAAAATAATCTACAATGACACTAAATGTTCTTAAGAAATAGATATATAAAAGACGATCCCACACAAATTAAGGCTGTTAAGCAAATGTCTCGGACATTTTAATAGAATTCTCATAAAATCATCACGTACTCCATACCCTTTTGAAGATAATACTGAGCAAAGCAAGCGCATTAGATATTCAAGAATCATATTTAACAAACGCAGGAAGAATCCGCAATGATATGCAGGAGTTCCGGGTGTCCACCTTAGTTAATGGGCTTCTGAGGACTTTCAGTGTTGGTAGAATTAAAGGTCACGGAACTCTATTTTACCGAAGCAAAAGAGTTGGAGAGAAAACAAGAAACCAAGAAATGTTTTCGTCATTCGAAAGAACACCAAAAGGAATACGATGGTACTTCAAACCATTGCAATAAAAGTCACGACAAGTACTTTGGTCCCGTGTCAGATGAAATAAATTAAGGAAATAAACAAAAAAAAAGAAGAAGAAAGGGATTAGATGCTGGTAGAAGAGTCAGACAACATTGGTAACAGTAAATTCAAAGCATGTATGGAATATACATTTTTTAATTTAAAGTGTTTTTGTTATAAAATTATATATTTAATCCTGAATGCCAATTATATCAGCTAATAAAACAGAAATTCATAAAAATTCGAAATAAACTATAAGAAAATATGACAATCCTTAAGACGAAAATGGTTTCACGACTAGAAAATAATGTTTATTGTATACTTTTTCTCAATTTTTTAACTCAAATCCAAGAAAGAAAAATATCACCGAAACTTAAACAAATATTTATTAGCATTAGAAAGTACACTCATTCATCATTTTATGCCTCAATGGGTTCGAAAACTAAAATCTCTTTGACCCAAAATGAATGTCAAAACAATATAAATTCCGAACAACCTCTATTTTTACTTTCGAGTAATTATTATTGTCAGTTTAAGCGCTAGTCACCGCAGAGCTGTCATTTCATATTTCTAAACAAGATGGGAGTTCCCCAAAGTGTAATGACTTCTAGAGACTTTGCCTTTTCTTAAATAAATAATAAAGTAGATTCCACCACCTTAACTTGCAAATGTTCGACCATTTATTGCTGGTACTTGCTTAAAATAAATCTAAATAGTATATAATTTCCTAAGATTTTTTTTTTCAATCTTCATTTTAAAAAACGAAGGATGACGTTGTATGATTCATTTATTATTTTCTAAAATGTAAAGTATAAAAAGACCGTATCGTAATTACGGACAGTTTAAACTAGAATTTACAGGTCTCTATCTCTACATTACAGGTCTCCCTGATTCTGAAAAACTCTTTTTTGGCATTATGGCAGTCTACTTCTGTATCTGTCTGTCTGTCTTTCCGTGAATACGATAATTCGAAAACTTTTTTACATACACAGATGAAATTTTGAATGTAGACTTTGTATCAGATTTGTCGATTTATAGGACTCGTTCCCTGGAAGTTCAGGAGAACCGTCGTGTAAGCGGGTCAGATGCACGTTAAATCCGTCCGGGCCAATCCTCCTCTTGCTGGTGGGGAGAGGGGAGTGCCAGATCAGGTGTCGTCCTCGTCATCTGACCGTTGTTCAAAATTATGAGGTCCGTCCCAAAATAGTCGTAATGTAGCTTTAAAACGGGACTTTAATATAACTAAACTAAACAAAACCTATTTAGGTTATCTTAATAAAAGTGAACTCATGTTTAAAACTCAAAGAACTAATTAGATTCAAATTTAATATACAGATTTAGCGTCTGAAGTGTAGATCTGCATTTAATAGGGAAATCAAAACTAAGGAATGACCGCCTGTCGGTTTGTGCTATTATATGGGCCGCAGTGGCCTGGTGGTAAGGTCTCGGCTTGTAAGCCGTAAGGTTTCAAGTTCGAGATCCGATTTCAACGAAGAACCGTCGTGTAAGGGGGTTGTTGCACGTTAAATCCGTCATGCCGAACGTCTTCCGCTAGTGTGGTGTGGTGGGACGTGGAGAGGGGGGTGCCAGCTCAGGTGTCGTCCTCGTCATCTGATCGCGGTTCAAAATTACGAGGTCCGTCCCAAAATAGCCCTAGTATTGCTTTACAACTGGACGTTAATATAATTAAACTAAACTAAAATTGTGCTATTATATGCACATAAAAAAGGCAATTGAAATATGTAAAGGCTTACATAAATGTTGTTTGGCATCCATTTTAGTTTCTAAATTGTAGATGTTTCTTACATTTTGATCCATATTTGTAAAAACATTGATTATCTGTGTGTCTCTGTTTTTGCAATAATGTAAAGTATTATTTTTACTAAATATAATTTCATATGTTGTTAATATTATAGTTCTGTATAGCATTTTGGTTTCAATAAGTTCCACAATGTGCTTCCAAAATATATATTAAATTTTCTTCTCTATTCTACGAAATCACAAGACGTTCATGGTTGAAGACTTACATAAAATAATGTGAATACTCCTCGCGTTCATAGCCTCAAGGTCCTTAAATTTTACATAAAGAAAGGAGGAGGATAAAATAATTTTTACATAGTATACGATACAGTTTTATGGAGACAATCCCACTTGTTGAATTTTGCTAGCACGAACAACTAGAAATTTAGAATAAGAGCAGATGAATGTAAACTTTCGATATATGCATATATAGAATTCGTAATTAAAAACTGTGAACTCAAAGCAATGTTCGGAAAATTAAGATATTGTTGAAGTATCTTTGTTTGTTTATACACACCAAAGTAAGTGTTCCACATCGTTTAAAAGGATAACGTAGAACGACTTCTAAATGAAACCAAGTATACACAAGATTTTAAATGACAGGTTTCATTGTTACAAATTTAATACTACTAATGAAAATACATTTTTAATGAGAAAAGTCATTAGTGTATTGTTGCATTTCTAAGAGCAAAAGATGTTATTATTTTAAATAATTAGATTTTTTTAGTTTGTTGTTTCACAGAATTAAAAAAAAAAATTAATAACGTTTTCTTACGTCTTATTTTTTCGTTTAATAATTTAATTTACGTCTGATACAGTGATTGTAAATCTCAATGCGATTTAAATTTATTGATTGTATTTTGAGTAATGTCTTGATAGATAAAATAAGGTCGCGATTTTTCAGTGATATCCATAGAGTTCTTTAACCCTCTCATTCCTAAGACAATTCGAGTTCAAGATTTCTTTCAAAGAGAAGGGAAGTTCCTTTATGACCTGTAAAACCACAGGGAAAGCCTGGTTTTTTCAAAGAGATTTCAGCTTAGCTGATAATTATTAAGCAAATGTACACTCGGGCATCCTCTGAGTATTTTTAGAAAAATTTCTTTCCCCCCGAATCCATATAGGGGAATGTCTCTAACGAACAAAACACGCATCACGGGTTGTCAATCAAACATGCATAAAGAAAGTGAGAGAAATCGAGATGTGCAAGGCAAGTGCCCGACTCGGGAGATCGAATTGGGCATTTGACTTAGTTTCGTTGAACAGGCGTTTGGATCAGTTTTGACAGACTTAAAAAAAAAAAATAGGAATAATTTTTCATTACTTTATTACTCAATAGGAGCAACAGAAGTGTTTTGTAATTTGAAACGCTTTGATAACAGGCAGACACACACCTCTGGTGACATTGCTTTGCCGAAAATATTAATTTGCGGTTCTCTCCCAAATTTCAGAGGAATATACTTAGGAAAGTGGTCGTTGATGACATTGTAGCATACTGAATGTTTGCATGCAGTATCAATGAACTTTAAACTACTAATCCCTGCTATGGCATTTAATTGCCAATGCCATCGAATGAAATCACACACATCGATTGAATTCCATCAAACTTTAAGGCGCCTCAGTGCATCAAGCTTTAATGTGGTCGCTGATTACATATGTGACATGGTAAGAGTTGAATGTTTGTTTGGAATATCAACAAACTTGAACTTTTTCGGCATTTAGTTACTAATGACATCGGCTGAAATTACACACATCGATTGAATTGCATCAAATCGTAACGTGTCCCAGTGCATCTAGCCTTAGCGTGGACGATGATTACATGTATGGCATGATAAGACTATGAATGTTTATTTGCAATATCAATTTAAGCTGTGGTGAATAGCATATAAGCCAATAACAGCGCTTCTACCCGAACAGCTGTTTTGGTATAATTGTTAAGTTACTGGACTGCTAACCACAAGGTCCCAGGTTCTATTCTCGAGTATCACGTCATACCTAGTCATTTTTGACCTCGGACGATGAACCTATAACCTTCGTACAGCTATTGTGGCGCCATCTACCTGCAACCAAAGTCGTCAGACTCACTTGACGCAGCAAAACCAAAGTCGTCAGACTCACGTGAGGCAGCAACCCAAAAGTCGTCAGACTCACGTGAGGCAGCAACCCAAAAGTCGTCAGACACACTTGGCGCATCAGCACCCACACACGCTCGCCATAACAGTTGGTGCTAATCAACTGGGTACCGGCCTATTAAGACAACAGCTACTAAATATATCACCACTCAACAGTCATATCGTTCGACTCATTGAAGGGAGAGTACCGTGGAGAATAGCATATAAGCCAGTAACAGCGCTTCTACCCGAACAGCTGTTTTGGTATAATTGTTAAATTACTGGACTGATAACCACAAGGTCTCAGGTTCTATCCTCGAGCATCACGTCATACCTCTTCAAAGTCCTTTATCCTTTCTATGGTATTTTATTGCTAATGTTATCGAATGAAGTCACAAGCATCGATAGAATTGCACCAAACCTTAAATGTCCGCGCTTTGAGCCTAAAATGAAAAAAGTTTCGGATCTCGATTGCTTCTATGTCGGATGCGGAGCCGCATTACTACAAGGTAATCACCATACCTTTGGATTGCCAATATTGTAACGAAGAATGGCAAGAAAGTTTGTTTCAAAGGATGGAGGTTGAAAGGAATTACGCATTTAACTATCAATGAATTGAGTACAGAACAAAATATTTCCCCCATTAGTACAAAATACCTAATACCATTGTTAAGATATGCTAACGATATTGTAGTGGAGATATCGCAATATTTTGTGCTAAAAGGGTTTAAATTTAGAACATTCGGAACAAAATACTGAGATTCTATATACTTCCAATATGATTTTAAAAAACCAGAAATTTTAATCTGAAGAAAGCAACATAGGAATATATGACGTGTACATCAAGCCTTCTGCATGATGTCGATTTATAATAAAATCGAGTTTCGAATTATTATTTTTCCGATTTCGAAAGTGAGACGTCATTACCAAGCAACCACCATTCTGCCAAACAAGACAAATAAAATGGAATAAAATGATCCACGGAATAACCTTCTATGAATCGAATGCAGAGAAAAGTATTTTTTTTTAATTTCTCCATTTCATTCAGAATAGCATATATCTTTGATACAAATTGTAAAATGTCTTGAATTTTAAACCTCAGAATGTAGATTGAGGGTTTACAGAAAAGAATCAGATAATTCCTTTTCCCAAATTCTGCTCCCAGATGTGAATTCGCATGGCGGCCTCATTAATATATAACTATCTCATTCCATTTCAGCGGTATATCAAATGCTTTCAAAGCATTTTAAAATTCGCATGCTCAAATCTTCGTGGTTAGTCCTGTCAAGTTAAGAATGAAAAAAAAAAAAATGGCAGCGAACCAATAGATCGGATTATTTTGTGGGAGAAAGGAAACCGTCTGGCGCAGTTGGAACTCGGGTAGGCGGGATTCTTCGAATCTGAGTGGTCGTGACAGCTGACATTATTTCGAAAAATGGGTTTCAATTTATCTTTTTCCCGCTCGTGTTCTCCTTGTTTCATTTTCTGCTCCGCCAGGCCCGCCAAGGGATGTCGAAGCAGACATTAACAAAGTATGACGTATTGTTCCGAATCAAATGGTGTCTCTGTCGCGGGGACCTATTTCCAGCAGCGTCATTAAGGCTGCGGTGAACTGACGCGCGAGAGTGATGGCGCAATTAAATATTGATTGGTATGTGATTTCATTAAGTTGAAAGTTGGATTACATATAAAACGAATTTTGTTTGTTGAAGGCCGTTTCTATAATAACATGATAAAAGTAACTACTCAGATAAGCTAACCATTAACATGCATAAAAAAAACCTCATGCTCCTCTCATTGTAATATTTAGAGTTAGTTAATCATTATATCTTATATGAAGAAGAATATGAACCTTGAGACACTGACCATATGGTCCATCAAAGGATATTGAATCATATATTAGCACTGTATGATGTATTGTTCTGAATCAAATGGTGTCAAAGAGGAAAATATATAGAAAGACAGGAATAATAAGATAGGAATACACAAGAAATGTTACATCTTTGACCTTATGCTGACCGCTCTGAGCTGCTGGTATTAATTTATAACCTTAACAGGGTAAAGAGGATTTTGTAATTGCCCTGCTAACTTATAATAGAAAAGGCAAAAAGATGGCCTTCTAAATGGATTTCCTTCAAGATTTGATAAAAATCTACAATTTTGTTATAGATGAGATATATTGAATTTTACCCGTCTGCCTCAAAACTTTTTCAGTTGTGGTCACAGACAGACATAATTTCATAAACTTGTTATTGGAATCAGAAAGCTCCGAAACGTGAAGGTTCTTTAAAATCTCGAGTTCGAATGTTTTTCGGTAATAAGGTTACATCAAAGACCCTCAATCTTTAAAATTTCGGACAGGACGGCTTAAAAGAATTACATCATCATTGTGAATATTTTTTCTTATTAAAATTCTGAACAGTCCTACGTAAATATATATATATATATATTTAATTTAGATTTTCAACGGAAATATCGATAAAATTTTATTCCGTAATCTTAATCTCTGAACAATTTTCTTTATAAATTATATTCAATTTTAATTCCACCCTCATTCTTTGAGAAACTACAATATTTTTTTATTTGCATATACATTTTAATAGTATTTTTTTATAATTAATGTTTTTTTCCTTCAGATTTCTAATTTTGGTATGATCTTCTCACAAAAATAATAATTTATTAAAATTCATTGAATATTTTTTTTTAAAAATCTAGTGTAATAATTTCTTAAGAAGTTATGAAGGTCGTAAAATATAGAAAAAGCAATCGACTCATTTAGAAAAGATTTTACAGTTGTTTTACTGCTCTTTATTCAGAAGGGCAGTTTTTTATTTCAATCTTGATATTTAATTAATGTATATAATTTAGTTAATTCATGGATTTTTGAAGGATAAATAATTATTTCTATTTGTCGATTTTTTAAAAAATCTTTTGACAAACATTTATACTAAATTCTTTTTGCCTTATGCCTAGAATTTGCTTTATATTCAAACATGTGGATGGTTTTTCAGTCAAAATTATTATATTTCTTTCAATTTTCAAAATGTTTTAATCTTTCAGTTGATAATTTTTTGCATAGATGTTTTTCAATATATATTTTTTTAAGTAATTTAAAATTTAATCAATCTAAAATACTTTTCACAAAGATTTTCTCAAACATAACCAACTTTTGGGTGGATTATTCACAAATAGATAATAAAAAAAATGATTAAAAAAATTTCTATGAAGTTTCTAAAAAAAACTAAAAAAAGTTTCTATTATATTCATACAAGTGTTCTCAATTATAATAAAATATAAATATGCTTTATATTGATTTAATAGTGAGTAATAAAGTGTTATTACAAATGCTATAATTTATTAATGACAAGGATTAATCTAAAGAAGGGACTTATTTCATTGTCAGATTATTTTATTTTCTGCGAGTGTCAAGCTTATTTTGTCTTATATTTATTTTTTAATTAATATTATACATGAAAATTAAGTTATATTTATTTATTTCATCTAGAGAGGCATATTATGTGCAAAGGAAAAGCGATAAGAGATGTGTCGTTCCACATCGCAATATAAGAGCAAAGGGACGGAACTTTTTCCCTTCAGTGATTTTAATATGATTCTGATAGAGATTTCTTTGCTCGTAACGATTTAGGTAAGGGAATCTTACATTACTTTGAAAGGTGTATTCAAGTGTTAGGGATTTTCGCCCAGAGCCGGAGAATAGGAATAATCATCAGTTTTCTAGAGCGCGTGCTATGAATAATTAAATAGAAATGTCGGAATCGTATCTGAAATAAGATAACATTTTAGAATGAAATGAGCATAGACTAATTTAAAATAACAATTAAGAAATTAAGTAGAATTTAAATTAGGAGATACTGTCACACACACACACACACACACACACACACACACACACACATATATATATATATATATATGACCATGAATATCATTATGTTTACCCTAGGAATGACGAATATTTTGCGAGCGGTTATTACGTAACCAATATCAAAAAGTCACAAATACAATCAATACTTTTCAAAGAGGGGTGTGATTCAAATCCTTGATACGATCTTACTGGTGATATTTCGATTACAGGTTTTGGATCAGGATAGAAACTAACAATCGATACGATATCACTGAAATTTTCCGGAGCGGTGACTTCACTGGAAAGTAACAATCGATACGATATGTCCAATGGAAGCTCTCGAACATAACAGAAAAGGAGAAATCTGTGAACGGATTGAAAAGTGAACGGACCGGTTATTGGAATCATCGTATCACTGAATTGCATATCACTGAAATTTATCAGAGCGGTGACTTCACTGGAAAGTGTGAAGTCGCCGCTCCGCTTCATGAGAGTAACCTGTCTTACTGGTATTCGTATGTGTTGATGCACTGTTCTATACACATCGTTCTTAATTGCTTGTGATTTGACTTTGCATATATTAAATTTATTGCTGGCGCCATCTATTGGTAGAATATAGAACTAAAGTAAACAATTTCAAGAAATGACATTTATATTTAATTCAAATTTTTCAGAAAATGGTTTACTCCAATACAGAAATTAAATAAATAGTTTTGAAAAAAATCAAATTTAAGAAGTAATCTGAAACAGATAAATTAATTCAATCACACGTTACTTAAATTAGTAAATTAAGTATTAATTATAATTAATAAATTTTATATTTAATATTAAATAATAATTTTAAATTAATAATATGATTGAAATAACAGATATTTGGAGCAAATATTTAAAAATAACAGTAGCAAAATTATTAGTTATTCAAAAAATCGTGGATTATGTTTACCCCATTGCTTAAAGAAATGCACAAAATATATAGAATAACTTCATAACACAAGTAATCCAGTTTATTTCAAATAGATGAATGCTTTCAAATATTACTACGTCGTATTCTCTTATGAAATAATACTTCTCACTCTACGTAAAGGTAAACACTGCGCTTTGCATAAACTACTTAAACCATATCCTAAACCATGCACAACTCATTTATCATTACATGCTGCGCTTTCATACCCCACTCCATAACAGCGCACACAATATAGCAACTCAATCTGTAAATATTTCAAAGTGTTAATCAAAGGAATACACCGAATGGTCCTTTGAAATCTTCACCAAATTTAAATGAATATACTGTCCTTTCAGCGTCGAGGCCATTACCCGGGCATTTTCTATTTAAATACTCGTTAAACCATCGTGACGTCAATTTAGTACCAGGTTCTAGTGATGGAGCCTAATTTGTAGCATAAATGTATAAATGACGGCACCCCTCGCCCTTTGTAGACCTTAATAGAACAATTAAGGAGGAGTCACTCATTCGAATTCGAGTGGGCTACTCTCTATGGACACTGGGAGGGCTTTTGATGAAGGACTGCGTTTAAGGAGCATGAAATCTGCGATGACATTTTGGTACGAGTATTCTTTATTTCTGAATTAGACTGACCTACAATTTTCGAAATGTTGAGTGAATCCTTAAAATGAAAAATTGGACACCCATTTTTACAGTAATGAGTTTGGAAATAAAGCTTTGTAAGGAATAAATTGCGAATGTTTCTCTCTATGGTCATTGGTTTTGCACATGAAATGCTGCACATTCTGCAGATGGCTTTTGGTGCAGAATCCAAAACTGACTTTCCAAGATTTTCCATCTTTTTCCAACAGTTTCCATATTTCTTCAAAGAATCATACAAGCTGTGTTTGAAAGCCAGATTGAAAGGAATTTCGAAAGTTCTCGAAATGCTAAGTGAAATCCTAAAAATGTACATGATTTTGAAGCTTTTTATGCTGAAATGTCTATTATAATTGATTTTGAAATAATTCTATTTTTGCAAACTTTTGCAAATGTTTGCATGGAAAAATGAAGGCTTATCATGAAGGATTTCTAAAGTACAAGAACATTTCTTTACAGAAATTAAGAAGAAAAGAGCCAGATAGAAAGATATCTCGGAAGATTAAGTGAATACTAAATATCAATCTGATATGGACAATGATTATTGGAAATAAAGTTACTTTTGTACAAAGATTGCACACATTTCTCATATCTCAGCATTCTAACTTTAATGCTTTTACTTATTAATTTAATTATTGTTTAATACAGTTTAGGTGTTCAATTCTGCACCGTAAGTTATAAGTATTTAGTTAAATTTCCTTTAGTCAATCTGAAAACTTTCAATATTAGCACAGTATATGATATGAATTCTTTAAGAGATTATTCGATACTCTGTATGTCATTGAATTTCTTAAAAGTATGATTACATTATTGTTGGACATTAGTTTTCCTACTGGAATTTATTATTGTGATTTGTTACTAAATACATGATTCTGCCTTTTTGTGACAGAATCAGTTTATGCCTATTGGCAAAAGAAGAGGATTAGACGCCATGGATGTAAAATAATCGATTAAAGTTCTTTTATACAGTTCTAAATTCATTTGATACTTTCTTGGTCAAAAATTTCAATTGGAATCTATTCTGTTTCACGGAAAGTTAAGCAGTACTCATTTCAGTACTCAGAACATACATCTCATTGTTATACGATCTTACAAGAACATTGAAATGATGACTTTATACAGAAAAATTATCTGTATAATACATTCTTTCTCTCATTTTATCTTTCCACCATATAATTTTATACAATTATTGCGTAGCATTGAATATAAGTACTTTCAACGAATGAAAGTAAACAAAGCAGTGTTTAGATGTTTCTTTCGTAGATTTTCATTTACCTGCTCCTGAATCCCTCTAAAGCTTTGGTATCTGTACTTTGAAGCGATTGTCATGAGCTTAACAACATTTGAGATTATTTTCCAATTGTTGCTATAACGACAGCATAAATTCTTTCATACCATGTTTTTACTGTCATGCCTCTATGCTCCATTCTCTTCGTTCTGGGATTCCTTTTCATGTCCAGAAAGGTCTTGTATGGGATTTCTTCTTTATCTTTTAATAATATTGAATGCCTAAAAATTTCATTCAAATATTCTTGGAAATTTATCGAAATGTCAATATTATCTAAAAATATTCTCTTACATTAGATTTGTTTGCATATTTAAAGGTGTTACGAAGTAAATATTAGGTTTTGCTAATAATGTCGAAAGAAAAAATATTTCTTAGTTATAACTTTACCAATGTTGAAATGAAAAAATAACTGAAAGACTTGATGAAATAATAGAATAAATTAACATTTAAATACAAAAAATAGAGAACATTGGTAAAATACGTGTAAAGATAAAAGAAAACGTGTGGTATAAAGATACGTGTAATTATAAAAAGAAAACGTGTGGGGTAATTCAACCTGTGTCTTTAAAAAGATAATTGTTTCTGTGTTTAAAATGGATATGAATAGTTATCACACAATAATTATTTTATTGCTAATTCGTGCAAAATTGAGAAAGCACGCCAAAAATAGGCTTGCTTATTAGCACAAGATAATCAACAATATTATAAATATCTCTAAACGATATTGTATGACATTCAGAATGTAGTACAATATCTTGAGCCTGTAGAATAATTTTTGATTTAAATACTTGAGCCCTTTTTTTCCAAAACTCTGATAGGCCATAAGAAAACAAATGCGGAGAGAAAAATGAATTTATTACTAAAATGTATTTAAAATCATAATCATTTTCAACTCAATCGCTATGAAAATTCAGGAATTTGACATATCGATGGTTCATGTTTCCTGCAAGAGCTTCGAAAAAATGCTCCACCATTAATGTGAGATGACATTTACCACTGTTTTGAAGCTCCTCATTAATCTCGAAATTCTTTGAAATTTCTATTAAAGAAAGAATAAGAATGAAGTATGATTAAACATTTACATTCTTAAGTCACAATTATCCATGCTTGTCAGCTGTTTAGTAGTTTAAGATTCTCCAAACAACTAAATAGCTATCCTCCATTTCTTTCGAACGAGTTGATAAAATCATTGTAAGAGATTTTCTATTGGAACCATCTTATTATCCTTCATATAAATTGTAACTCAATATAAAGAGACTTTCCTCTTTTACCTAAATTGAAAAAAAAAAATGTCAGATACTAAAATAATAATTTGAGACTAATAAAAAACTTCAGAGGAATACTAAGCCGGCGTCCTGCCCTGGGGGCAGCGCTTCTTCCCCGTGATCTGGACGTCCTGAGTTAGAGTCCTGGTTCAGACATGGTTGTTCTTCACCCTGTGAGGTGTATGAAAGAACCTCCTTGTAAAAAGGGGTTGTGCAAGCTAGTGTGTGAGTATCATCTTCATATGAGCTAGAAGTCAAACTTCTACCCTCGGGTGATCAGAGGCCTTTACCCTCAGACGCTATGCCCCCCCCCATTTCGTGGCAACGCAAACAAGACATCGACATAGAAATATTAAGGCCCACCTCACATTCCTTTTCACAACATTCCTCAAAGAGAGAACCGAAAACCTGGTCCCCCTAGTATGACAACTGTCAGAATTTTACGTCGAATATGGAGAAAAATAACCATGCTTGCATCTAACTTTTAGTAATAAATTCATTCTATTCTCTACATTTATACCTTTTTATGGTCCATTACATATTGACAAAAAGAATTATTTTCGTTGCTTTTGATATAATTGAAAAATGAAAATAGCACACTTGATCTAGAAATAGATCCGAGAATGGTATATGACAATTCCATGTCGACTGTTAATCATTTTGCAGGATAAATTACATCGTGAATACAAGTGCTGTGATTGGCAACAAATCTTTCTGCTTTTTTGTCATAGGTTTTATCCAATCCGTCCATGAAAACTACATTTCGCAAACGACTCTTTTATGTTAAGCTACAAAACTATTCGGAAACAACTATCAAAGCTGTTCTTAATTCTGAGCAATGCAGTCTGGCAACCTGACAGAAAAAAATCAGAGAGAAAAAGAGGTATTTAATTTCAAAAAGAAAAAAAAAAGAAGAGAAAGTGATGTTTAGAAAAAGGTTACTAAGTAGATGTATTTTAGTAGCAATTTTTCTGAAATATTTGCTAATTACCATAGTATAATTATTTTTATATATTTTCTAAAGTATTTTCCTGTAATGAAAAATTTAAAATGACTGGTAATCTATAACCGATTACTCCGACGGGCCCGAAGGATGGCGGAAAAATATAAATAACCGGACCACTGCAAAAACAACACTGGCGGAAAATATGGTTGAGACCTAAAGGCAATCACCGGCCACGGTACAACAATTCCCTTAGGAAGTACGTCTCATCAACTATGGGAGACAGCCTATCCCCACCTTTTTATGTACCCATCAGGGTGGCGAGAACCAACCATCATAACAGAATTTCTAATCTTCAATTTTGAGGTGACTCCCAGTGGGAGAAGATGTATTTGTATTTGAATGACATTTCAAAATTGTGTTCTGGCATTTTTCAATTCTTACCAGGGATTGCCAAATATATAAGCACTACTGAAAATTAATAAAGAATTTACATTCAATTCTATCCTGTTGGATTTTGGAAAGTTCAAGATGGAATGTAAGGATAATATGGCGAATTTATTGAAATAAATTCTACATTCATTATAACCTGGTAACTGACTCTGTAAGATATCCTGCAAATAAAGATTCTTTATCAATCAAACATATTTCATATGGAATGAGATATTCTTGAAATTTGATTTAAAATAGTTAAATAAAATTTGATAAAACTAGTATTAATTCCGTTAAATGAGTGATGATCGCAATAAAAAGATGCTAAAATATCCTTATAAGGTTAAAGAAACATTTTTTTGCTCAATAGTGAAATTAAATAAGAACCAAAGGGTGACTCTCCATAATATTCTCCCATACCCTCTAATACACTTGTCATACCTGAGAATGCCTTGGCGTACAGTAGTTACGAAACATTAACTTTTGGCGTGACTTTAACATTTTTGTTGACTCTATCGTATCGTGCTTGGCGATTAATCTCTGGGATGCGTTAATAATCGTATTCTCGCATATCCTTTAATAAACTTGTCATACCTGAGAATGCCTTGGCGTACAGTAGTTACGAAACATTAACTTTTGGCGTGACTTAAACATCTTTGTTGAATCTATCGTGTTGTTCTTGGCTACTTATTGGCGATTAATCTCTGAGATGCGTTAATAATCGAATCTGAAAATCAAATTTTAGAAACCTTTTTATAAAATGATCGAAACAAAAATGCAACACGAAACTTCACATGCAGTCACAAAATTTCATACCAAAATTTGAAAAACTTAAGCCGCGGATTTTTTGAAATATCTCATTTCCTTGTTTCTCAAAGAAAAGTCCGACAGACAGTCAACCCAAATGTTCAAAATTTGACTGGAGTCTACTCTATAGATGTTAAAACTGAGTACCAAATTTCATATATCTAACTTTCTTCATTTTATAATTAGTATGCTAACTTGTATTTGAACAGCTGGGTTGACAGATTTCCTCTCAACAGATTTTGCTGAAAATTTGATAGAAATTCGCAAATTGGGTGCGAAGACCATATATCAAATTTGATTCGTCTACTTCAAAATGTATTTCAATTATCTTTGTCACAGACAGACGGACATTTTCCAAAAATGTGTTTTTCGAACATAGGGAGGTCTAAGAATATCGAGTTTGAATTTTTTTCACGATTACTATACTTTTTTTCTATACTACGTATACGAAAAAATAGGATCAATCAAATCATAATTTTCAAATGATTAACAACATGTCAGATAAGACAGTATTTTGAATCATATGATGAACGATTAAGACAAAAAAAATTAAAATTCTGTATTTACCTTCACTTATTCAATTATTTAATGTATTTTTATCGGAAAATAATAATTTAAAGAAAGTATCTCTTTGAAATGAAAAAAAAGGCAGACTTCGGAGGCTTGCCATTTTAGTACAAAAATTTCTAAACAAGGTACATTAAGGTGTACGTACACACTAGAAGATTTTTTTTTTTTTAATTTTAACTTTAAAAATCCAGTTTTTTTCTCAGTAGGTCATTAATATATGTTTAAACTCATTTCAGGGAGAAAAAACCATATTTCACTAATTAATAATTAATTAAATAATATTTAATGAGCTAATTAGCATATTTCTTAAAAGACAATATCTTAAATTCTAATTGGTACAGACACACAATTCTAGTTGGAAATGATGCCTGATATTAGTCTTCATGTTGTCTGCCTCAATCAAGTTATAAAAATATTTAGTTTTTTTTAGCAATTTTTTCATCAACAATGAATGGAAAAAGCGAAATTTTTTCTGTCATTTTAACTTTTAAATAGCTATTAAAAATTTATTTCTATTAATATAACTTTGATTGAGGCACAAAACATCATCTATTTCATACAGATTATTTTGATATATAAATAATTGTATCTGGTTCATTTCTTGTTGAGTTATGATGGTTTGAATGAATCAACACAGTGGGAAAATGTCATTCTTCATAAAATGAGTTTTAAAAAAACCGTAACTAGAGTTTTTAAAAAAAGCACCTCAAGAAAAATAACTATAACTCCAGAAATATTTCGAATATTGGCAACATCTTGGTATCGTTTGAAAGCTAAAGGATCAGAGAACATTATCAAGCAATAAAAAATATTCGATATTTTGAACGAATTTCGTGTGTGCTATACACCTTAATATACATACACCTTAATGTAAAGTAAATAATTAAAAAGTATATAGGCAAAATGTAGTATACAATACGTCAAGACATTTCTCCGAAAAAGAAATCATTTTTCCAGGAATTCCGATTCGCACTCGAACTAAACAAATGGCCATACAACATTTGGCGAATTCTCAAATGTATCTTCGCCAAATGGAAAAAAAAGAATTCTCAGAAAAATGTGCCATAGTTGTGCCGTGAAAATAATGCGTCATATTTGCATGCAAAGATGTTTTGTATGGGCTCTTGTTAAATAACTCTCGCATGGGATTTTGCATGTGAAACAAGTTTACACAATGTGCACACTTTCTCCTTACATTTTAAACGCACGGCTCACATTTCGGTTTCATATATTTCACATTCCGTTTTCTAGTCCACTCTATTCACTAAACCGTTTCTTTCTTAGATTGCGAAATAGCGCTTTCCATTTTTCAGACCTGGGCCATATATATTTTTTTCTCCTTTCTCCATATATAATAACAAGCTTTCTATTCACATTTTTGCAAGTGCATTCTTTTTCATTTCGAAGTAAGGTCGGGTGAAATGGAGAAAGACGTACTAGAAAGGAATTCCATACCATGCCAATAAATGAAAGTATGAAAATACTATTTAGAAAGGAATGGAATGCAGAAAAAAAGGATAGTTTTCAGGTCTGGAATCGAAAGTACCTCGGAAAGGTTTTCTTTCTATTTTCATATTCCTCCCCCAACCCCAACAACAAAAAAAATGAGAACATTATTTCAGATATGCAATACAAATCTGCTAAGAAGTTATTTCGATGAGTAGTTTCTGCCGTAGAGAGTTTCAAATTTTGCTTGAAATGGGTAAATAATACTTGTTTCTCCTGTTTTCCCTTGTTTCTATTTCTAAGGCTACCACTTGAGCCGCAGAGGCCTGGTGGTAAGGTCTCAGCTTCGGAGCCGAAGGGTTGCATTTTCGAGACCCGATTCTACAGAAAAACCGTCGTGTAAGTGGGTTTGCAGCACATTAATTTCGTCTGAGCCAAGCCTCCTCCCGCTGGTGTGGTGTGGAAAAGGGGGTGCCAGTTCAGGTGTCGTCTTTTCTTCTGAGCGTGGTTCAAAATTGCTATCCCAAAACAGCCCTAATATTATTGTAAAACGAGGCGTTAGTAAAATTAGATTAAAGGTTACCGCATGCATAACCTATATATTTAGGAAACTTAGTCAAAGTATTAAGGTGAATTCCTTTTCTCAGTTAAACGAGCCAGCTTATCTGGTAATTCGTTATTAATAAAATTAGCTCTGAAAGTTTTTCTGTAATTGTGAAGAGATTTACTCCAACAAAAAAGTATCAATTTATAAAATTCTATCCATACAATACTAAAAGAAACTTGCCATATCAAGAAATGAGAAGAAATTATTTTGAAGAGCAGATCCTAGAGATTTTATACATTCCGTCTATAATAATGACTGACAATATTAAATAATTAGAAATTTGGAAGAAGATTTGATGTTTCAACATTTAAATTTGCTGCATCCGCAACGTAAATCAATCATTATTAAACAAATTGGCACATTTTTTTGTTTATTTTGGCACATTTCCTTGTTTTTGTTGGAGATTTACTCCAAAATGAAAATATCAATATATAAAAATCTGCAGATACAATACCAAAAGAAACTTGTCATGCTAATATAAGACGAAATTTTTTCGAGGAGCAGCCCCTTCCATAGAAGGTTTTATAGAGTTTATAGACTTAATTCATAATAATACCTATCAATATTACATAATTGAAGATCGAAGACTTGAAATTTCTATATTTAAATCTACTACATCCGCAGCTTAAATCAATTGATGTATTAAAAAATTGATGAATAATAAAAATATTTGCCTAATACTTTTTTTATTTATCAAATAACTTTGTTTTTTAATTCTTGTATACATAACAATATAAAGAGAAATTATAGAAAATATAACAGAAAGAATAGTAATCGTAAAAAATTTGAACTCAATATTTTAGAGAATTCCCACGTTTCAGACTTTCCTGTGTTCGAAAAGCACATTTTTGGGAAATGTCCATCTGTCTGTCTGTGGCATAGATAACTCAAAAGTGCGTTGAGCTAGACGTCTGAAATTCGGTGCAGTGATTCATCATATTTTCAACAAATTCTATGCAAAGGAAGTCCATCTGTCCGACTGTTCGAATATAAATTAGCACTACGATTACTAAACGAAAAGAGGTAGATATATAAAATTTGGTGCACAACTTTAAAATCTATAATGTAGACGTCTGTCAAATTTTGAGCCAAATCCATCAAGGGATTGACCATCTGTCGGTCTTTCAGAATAATGTAAATGAGATAATTCAAAAATGCAGTGACTTAAATATATCAAATTTAGTATCTGATGTTTATGACTACAAATGCTGTTCTGAGTCACATTTTTGCTTGAATCGGCTTAGGAAGACATTTCTAAAACTCAAGTTCGATTTTCGGATACTATTAATCTTATGCCAAGGATTACTCGCCAAAGGATGACACAGGAGATTCAATAAAAATGCTAAATTCGCACCAAAGTAAGTATTTTATAAGTATTGTACGCTAATGCCATGTGAGGCGTCTCTGACATTACAAGTTTAATGGAGAGGGAACTCCTCCCACTTGTTTATTATTATGATTGCTGGGAGATTTATTCCAATACAAAAATATCATTCTACAGATACAATACCAACAGAAATCAATCTATAAAGAAGTCATTTCGGTCAAAAGTCATACTACAGATAATTTTTATATGTTTTATATAACCAGTCCTGTCAATATCTATCTGCCAAATGTTTCGAAAAGAGAAAAGTCATTGTTTCTACTTATAGCATGCGTTACATTCATAAGCTAAATTAATTGAAATAATATGATAATATAATGAATTATTAACCCATGGTCCTGGTACTGAAAATATATCGTATAGCTATTTTTTATTATAATTACAGAGAGATTGAATTCAGTACGAAAATATTAATCTATATTAACCTATAGATATAAATTAATTGGAATATTCCAAACAATTTAGGGATATACAATTTCTTTTAGTAGCTTCTGTTCCAGAGAATTTGCATAGATTTTTACATATTCGGCTTGTTGTACGGCTTATTATTCAGCTTGTTGTACGGCGTATTGTACGGCTTATTATTCAGCTTGTTGTACGGCGTATTGTACGGCTTATTATTCAGTTTGTTGTACGGCGTATTGTACGGCTTATTATTCAGCTTGTTGTACGGCGTATTGTACGGCTTATTATTCAGCTTGTTGTACGGCGTATTGTACGGCTTATTATTCAGCCTGTTGTACGGCGTATTGTACGGCTTATTATTCAGCTTGTTGTACGGCGTATTGTACGGCTTATTATTCAGCTTGTTGTACGGCGTATTGTACGGCTTATTATTCAGTTTGCTGTACGGCTTATGTACACCAATTATTTGGAACTGAGGGAGAATATATATATTGCTCCTACCTTTTAGTTTTTTATATCTTTAAATTTATTAAAATATTAATGAACCAACAAGCTTGCCATTAGAAAGATTTCTGAAAATGCAAAACCTTTTTTAATTATGATTCTAGAGATTTATTTCTTTAAGCCGCCAAATGAAAAACAATATTGTACTGAAATTCCTGAAAAATTTCCATTCCTGAATTACTTTCTAAGTCCGAATAATCATTTCCAAATCAATGGCATCTCAAAGAGTTTCTTTAAATTTTGAAAGGAAATCTTTTTCTCAAAGTATTTTATCGAAATTTTATCACAAATCCAGAAATATAAACAAGACTTTAATGAAGATTTTGTGATAATTAATTATCTATGCAAATAAAACACAAGCGTAGGTGGCACAAGAATCGTTCTTGTTATTGAATGGCAACAGTCAGAGGTAAACAAACCATCCTTCGAATTTCAGACTGCTTCATTGAGCGCTTTTATCATCATCGCCGAAACTCAACGCTTCGGTTAACTAATTAATTAACGGACGTGCAAAATATCATTAGAAATCTTTTGAAGAGTGTTTGCCATATCACGAGAAAATGCATTTAATCAAAGGAAAGAAGATATAAAAGAAATGAAGAAATGGGCTTCAAATAGAAGTTTTAACGATGCAGAAATAGGCTTCGCCATCGTCAGATGAGAAAAAGTTGTATGTTAATTGTTATGTTCATATCCCCCAAACCAATATTTTTAAATAAATCTTTGTATTATAAAAAGACTAAAAAAAATTCCCTTTAAAATGATATCAATTTCATGTTCGCAAATTCTTCTCGCAATTTCAACAATAGTTCTTAATTAAATTGATATACAATTGATTTAACACAAATTCTATTGTGCCCACTGACAAAGTCAGCTATTTAAGATAAGTTCAGGCAGTAGTTTGGAGGGTAAAGGCCCCTGAGCACCAGAGGCCAGAAGTCTGACTTCTGCCCCTAGCTCATATGAAGATGACATTCACACACTCGCGTGCACGACTCGTACTCACTCATGTGGGCTCACACACCTCATAGATAGAACACATGATAAAGAACAACCATGCTCGAACCTGTACTCGAATCTGGAACGCCCAGATCACGGGGAAGAGGCGCTACCCCTAGGCCAGGACACTGGTATACAAATTCTTTTTAAGATATGTGACAATGTTCAAGAGGAATTTTTTGCAAAATAACTATAAACTGCAGATATGTATTTTTATAATTTTTATATAAGATAAGTGGTAAAAACTCCTAAGAATCTAAAAACTGCAAATAAAAATCCAGAAAGTGTTTTTAAAATTGAAACAAATGTGTGGGTTTTCAGATGATAAAAGGTACAAAGAAATCCCCTTTTGATTGATATATTTATCAAAGGATTTGCTGCAAATCCTACAGATAATTTAAGAAACATAATATCTAATTTTTAAATTAAAAATTAAACTTTACTTTAATCCAATCTCTAAGACAAAACTTTCAAATTTTTTCACTTTCTGAAATATTAAAACAGCTGTAATTTTTTTTATCTGAACAGATTGCTTATTCTATAATTCAGGAACTATAAATTACATTAAAAATTACTATACCAAATTTGAACAAAAAATGTGCTTTGCAGTTTTATTTATGAAGTATTTCCATAAGAAGATTGTACCAAAATTCCGAATTTGAAATTAAACACCATTTTAAGATTAGAAAATAATTAAAAAAAATATTGAATCGATTTACAAATTTAAAATTTTCCTGGTTGTTGAATTCAGATAATTTTCAATCTCCTTAAAAAACTAATTTTCTTTTTAGGAACTTTAATCTTTTTACTTTCTTGTATACTTAATATAGAGAAAGTATAATAATCGTCAAAAACCTCATACTCGAGATTTGACGACTTTTCCTGAGTTCAAAAAACACATTTTTGGAAAATGTCCGTTTGTCTGTCTGTGACAAATATAACTCAAAAACACTATGGGATAGACGATTGAAATTTGGTATACAGAATTAACATCAAATTTGGAGATTTCTATCGAATTTGGAGTAAAATTTGTTAAAAGGAAGTATGTTTGTCCCGTAGTTCGAATATAAGTTAACACGATAATTGTAAAACGAAGAGAGCTAGATAGATACAATTCGGCACACAAAATTAACATCCGTAGTCTAGGCATCTTACAAATTCAAAATCTTTCGCACCTCACAAATTTCCTAAATGGACAAGAGTCAAAGAAATCCCTGTCAAAATCTCATAGCAAATTCACTGAAGGAAAAAATGTTGGTATCTTCTTTTGTGTCACAATGTAGACTGACATATTTCTTACTATTTATTCTTTGTACTTAAATTATGCCTCCAGTCGCAAAATAAATAATTCTATTTGACCAAGTACCTGCTAAAATAAACTTACATTACAGCCGGCGCCCTGGCATAGGGGTAACGCGTCTTCCCTTTGATCTGAGCGTTCTAGGTTCGAGTCCCCGTTTGGGCATGGTTGTTCTTCCGTTGTTCTATCTGTGAGATGTGTGAATGTTCCCTCCTGTGAAAAGGGGCTGTGCAAGCGAATGAGTGATGCGTGAGTAGCAAAGTCATGCTCTTGGCCCTATTTGGCGTTACTATAAAAACAAGAGACGCTCCCCCTCAGTTTTAAAATCGCTGTCTTCGAGCAGCGGGGTTGTCTATGGCAAGTGCCATAAGAAACAACAACAGCTCACATTACATATAATTTATGAATCTGATATGAAATATTTAACAGCCTAAAAAGTCAATAACCTGGACGAATATGCTGGTCGACGAAGACGGCTTATAAAATAATATTTCTGTTAGTAAATAAATATGAAAATTTTATCTAGAAGGACACTAAGCATTATGCCTCGTATAAATAATATAATTTATAATTGCGTTAATAGAATAATAATGAAATTGTCTATCCTACACGCAATTTATTTTTAGCTCTGGAAACTTGACATCTCCTACTTCCTTAGACGCTAAATTTAAGCCAGCTGACTCGTAAGATGTTCAAAGAGTGACGGTGCGAAAAATGTAGTAAATGAGTTGATGCGAAGCCATATATTTGACGAGTGACAAATTATTCCGCAGCCATAAGTAACGACAAGTATACAAACGTGTTTGAAAGCATTTAAAAGAATAAAAATAATCTAGTCAGCTTGACAAATTTCAGTTAACAAAACATCAAATGCTATTTTTATGCAAAAAAAGAAACTAGGTACTGGTAAAATATTTCTATTTTTACTAGAAACAGACTTTTATACAATTTTAAAGTAACTTCATTTGTTCCAAGGAAATATTTTGGGATCCATTTTTCACTCTTTTCTTGTTGAATCAGAATTCTGAAAATTTTCTACTATGTATATCTTAAAGCAATATTATATTTCAATATTTTCGGAATTTTGTTACAGATTTTATAGTTTATTTTAGTTTGAGAGATGCTACTTTGATTGCGAATTTGAAATAAATCAAAAAGATTAAATGATTAGATAGTGCTAATAATGAATTGTGAAACATATTTAAATCAAGAAAATAAATAATTTCAAATATTTTTAAAACAAAATAATTACGTACTATAAAATAGAAAATAATTTATTTTATCAAAAATTTAAATCAAAACTAACTCGTAACAATCCGAGGTACTGAAAAGAATATAACAAAGCGAATATATTTTGGCTTCTTGGAAAGATATTTGATGATTTATATTAGAGTTGGCATATATTTGACGACAAAAAAAATCGCAACATTTCTACTTTTCTGGCAAAAAAAAAAAAAAAAGAAAAAAAATCTTCCAAGTGTGCTGAAAAGCATTGCTGCAATGTACGAAGACATATTGACCGATATGAAACGGCGGAACTTCGTGAACAATCTAAACTGATTTATGGCGTAAAATTTTGAATTTTTTCCCTGCTCTGTAGATGAGTCAAATTGAATTGCAGTAGACTATATTGAACACTGGCGCATTTTTGTTAGAATCATCTGTAAATATTAATAAACAAGCCATCATTAGCAAGCAGCTGATTCGTAGGAGATAATGTTTATATTTAAGATCGGGTAAATCTCCTAGACAGAATTTCTTGCCCAATATTCAGTGAAATTGCTAGACATCACACCATGTTGTTTCAATAGACATACATATTTTCTGTTCATTCTGTTGATGAACCTTCTTAATGGAAACCAGTTCCCTGACGTCATAGTGCTTTTAAAAACACCTAAGATTTGTGATACTGCAAATTCATTTTTTATTCGGTTTGAATTCGAAAGAGATATTAAGCAGAATTTTTCTTCCTTAGTTTCCAAAAATGGGCGAAAAATCCGTCAATTAATCATGATGAATATTTTTTTTTTCATGAAATAATAAAAACTGTTTGATTTTCCGGACAACTATATATTCTTTTATTTGAAATTACGCAAGGAAATATTTTTTATAACAGTGCCAAAATTCAAGAAAATTTTGAATAAAAATTAATTTTTTGTATTTAACAAAAAAAAATTCTTTTGCTTTCGTGATTTAATATTCTGGAAGTTATTGCGGGAGTATGTTAAAATACAAATTGATTTAAATTAATTAAAACTCTAATGAAACGAGAAAAATATGGCTCTGAGTTGCACATTTCTATCCACTGTATATGTTTTAAGTTCGTTAAAACTAAGTCAAACGGTCTGAATGTAGAATGCTAACTCTAAAGCACAAAGAAGCACATACATTCATCTTTATTATAATTAAAGATAACAATTAGTATCATTAAAAAGATAATAATAATAAAAAATGTAACAATTGTTGGTATTTTTTTCCGTTCATTTTACCTAAATTGCTTACCTTCCTCGAATTTGTCGAATATATATATATATATATATATATATATATATATAAACATATACGATAGCAAATTTATGATAAATATATTCAACTGTCGTTACACAATTTAAATCTTGCGCATTGATTTCAATTAACTATATCAAAATTAAAGAGAATTAGAGAGAAAAGAGTGCAATTACTCATTTTTATTTAGAAATCAAATTCGTTTTTGGGTATATTGATGTAATTATCCAAAATAAAAGAGAGAGACAGAAAGAAAAAGCTAAAACAACGATATCATCAAATTAATCTAAATCCTTCTGAATTCACGATTTTCTCTCTCCAAATTGCAAACATATTAATCAAATTAAAAAGGTATCAACAATCCACCGTGATTTTGATAAGCGATATAAATTAAATTTTGCTACAGCACATATATTTGAAAAAAAAATGTGTAAAACTTAATCGTATCTTCTCAGCATTAAAGTATCTAAAATAAAGTAAATATAAATCTTGTGAAACTGCGTGAATGCCGCATTCTCAAGGATTTATTTAATAACAAACATTCTTAAAATTTAAAAAAAGCATTCAGACACCCTTTTCAAGATAATCTTCTACGCTCATATATTTTGATAAGTTTTGCGAGCCAAACTTAAACTACGAATACTATTTATATTTCCAGAAAAAAATATTGCAAAAAGTCGTTGAAAACACAAAAGTCATCTAGGTAATTTGTATTTTAGTAGGGTAATTATGCCTGTGGATGGATTTTCAAGGAGTTTATTGAAATGAAGGCTTAAAATACAAATTAATTCTAAGAGCATATTTCAATCATGGAGGCTTAGCGACGACGTAAATGTTTAATTTCATCTCTTTAACGAGTGCAAGAGTTCATTTTCGGTAGCAACAAGCCAATTACAGAAGCAGCTTTGATATGTAATTAAACTTAATTAAATTGATTTTCTTGCCTCTTAAGAAGATCTTTTAAAGTAGGGGGAAGGTTTTCAAGCGCCTTTGCTGCGTTCTTTGCTCCTTATTTCTTAACTACTTCCGGTGTACAAGCCATTTTCTAATAACAGCAAAGTGTCCGTCCGATAAAGCTTCAATCACAAAGCAAAGTAAGAGATACATCCTGGTGCTTGTTTGATATTATCACAGGAACATTAAATGTTTGACAGTTAGCATGTTAAGAAAATATTACGTGAAAACTTTTGATGTTTGAAGTATTAAACAGGAAGTTTGTTTCCGGATGCTTCTATAGTGGCTTGCCTTTGTTTTCATTCTATCAATCAATTTTATTCTTAAATTTAACATTCTTTGGAATTTTGATGGATTTCTTATAGAATTACAGTGTATTGCAATATGACTCAGGACTGTTTATATATCTATCTATATATATATATATGGGTGTGTGTGTGTGTGTGTGTGTGTGTGTGTGTGTGTGTGTGTGTGTGTGTGTGTGTGTGTGTGTGTGTGTGTGTGTGTGTGTGTGTGTGTGTGTGTGTGTGTGTGTGTAATGATATTTTAAACTTTAATTTCAATTTAATTAATTTCCAAAATTTTATCTTAATTTAGCCCATAGTAACTTCATTCTAAAAATATTTCGTGATCCAATTCCACTTTCTCTACTTAATTAATTCAAGAGTAGCTTTGTAAAATTGCTGAATCAACTAGAAACCTCACATTCCCACGCTCCGCCGAAGGGATAGACAAATGTCCCATAGTGTCTAAGCACATTCTTTTTAAAAGATCCCTGTGTTTTCTTTAATTGTGATTGACATACGTCAGAAATCCCCATCAGAATCTTTTTAATATATTAGCATTGTGAATAAATATTTTCCCTATCAAAATCTCAGGTTATATAAGACGAGGGATAATTTATTTCTCTCTTCTTGTGGACGTGCTTTGTCCGCGTCTCTGCTTGTGGATTAAAATTAATTTTAAAATGTAAAAGTTTTTTCACTGTCTTCGAACTGCATTCTGCTTCACATAAAATAATGCTTATATATATATATATATATATATATATATATATATATATATATATATATATATATATATATATATATATATATATATATATATATAAGGTAACAGTTTTAACAGTTTTATTAAGAACCCCGCAAAAAATATCAGTGGGACCATTCTCTGTTGTTTTGTTTTTTTACTTTCTCCTATATGTAGTGTAATGAAAGTATAGTTATCATCGAAAAAATTCGAACTCGAGATTTTGGCGAAACCCCTTGGCGAATAATACCCTGAATTCGAAAAAGATATGTTTGGAAAATGTAGGTCTGTTTGTCTGTCTGTCTGTGACAAAGAGGATTCAAAAACACTTTGTGCCAGACAACAGCAGACCAGGAAATATGGTATAACAGCAGATTTCTATCAAAACTTGATTATTGTACGCAATTGTACACAAATTTGATTGTTTATTTCTATTAACGTATGCCAGGGTTTCATCGCCAAATAATTCGCCAAGAATAGATACAATTGAAATGATAATTCGCGCCAAAAGTTAATATTTCGTATCTGTTGTACACCAATGCCACGTAAGGCATTCTCTAGCACGTTAGGTTTATTAGAGAGTTTGCGATAAAGTTTTAGGAAAACACTCCTGCTGGTATTAATTATCACAATAGCATGCTTAATCTTGCAAATGTGCATATCTTGTAGCAGCATACCAAGTAGAGTGTTTAAAATAACCTCTGTGAACACACATATCCCAGCATATTAAATATCTTTCTCTCTCATTAAATGTAACGTAGTGAAGAGTCAATGATCATCCAAATTTAGTTAAATCTGTTAATTCCCCCAAATCTCGAAATCTATGCAAGAATTCAGATTGCATTCAAAGGAATAATAATTATCATAAATCCTTCCTACGGCAATAATTCTTAAATTTTATATATAAAATTACTCGCTGAGTTCCACTGTACCTGCTGTTCAATCAATTTCCGGTCCTGATCTAAATTCAGACATCATTTCCATATCAATCGCAGCGCCAAAGAGATGGTTTTGTCGCCGTAATAGATTGAACGATGCTTGCATCGTACGAGTGATGCCTGTATCACTAGATTGCTTGTGGGCTGATTTTCAGCTTGGCGATAATTAATCCATAATTTAAAATTGCGTACTTTATTGAAATGGGTAAATTATATCGTAAAGGAATTCTAATCTGATTTTTATAAAGTTGTATAATCGACAGGATTGTCACCAAGAAATTTGAAAGAGAAAACTAATATATATATATATATATATATATATATATATATATATATATATATATATATATATATATATATATATATATATATATATATATATATATATATATATATATATATATATATATATATATATATATATTGTGAAATTGCTTGAACAACAAGAATGAAATTTTATAAAGGGAATTGTGACCTTATCGACAATGAAAATAATTTGAATTGTAAATAAAGGGGAATTTTTTGCAAATATATTTTATTTTATAAGTGATTTAAAATCTAAAATCTACGGAAGTAACTGTTTTCATCATAGGATTGAAGAAAATGCCCTCGTTTTATAATAGTTTTAATGCCGTAATTTTAGATGTATAATATAATGATATATTTGTGAATCTTGATTTATGTTTGAAGACATTTATAATTTGAGAAACAGAGACCTTTTTAATGCCAAAAAAAAATAATTCTATATAAAATCAAAATAAGTACTTTATAAGAGAATTAATTAAACAAGTAAAGTGAATTTATTTAAATATTTTTTTACTTTACAATAAAAAATAATGAATGCCGCATACCTTAAAAATGTGAAATGCACATTATTATAATTTTCGTAAAAATAAATTAATGAATCTGCATTGAGTTTAGAAATATTTTTTTAAAAATAAACAAATAAATTTTTAAATAAAAACATTCGTATTTCGTATATTCTAAAAGCCAGATAGACAGACTTCCTCAACATTGATAGAAATCTATAAATTTGGTATTAAGTAAATATACCAAATTTCATCTGTCTAGTTTTAAAGTGTGTTTGAGTTATATTCGTCACAGGTTGACAGATAGGCAACCTGTGACGACAATTTTCAAAAAACGTGTTTTTCGAACTCAGAGGTATAAAACACGGAAATTAGTCGCTATCTCGAGTTCGAATTTTTTGACACTTACTATGCTTTTATGATTTCTCTATTCTACATATACGTAAAAGTAAAAAAAAAAAAAAAAAAAAAAAAAAAAAAAAAAAAAACCGGAAAATTTTGTGACTTTTTTTTAGTGGGGGAGGGGGGATATAGCTACAAATATTGGGTATATTTTCGTTATACTTACGTTAGCCAAATTTTCCACTCAACAAATGGAGCTCTGTGTTTGTTAACACCGCTGGTATTTCGACTTAGGAAGTCGTTCAACATCACGGGTGTCCCAAAAATGATTGATGAATTTTGTAAATCAATAGAAAAATAGATGGAATGCGATAGAAGTGAATCATTTGCTGTCTTACCCTTGGGATATCAGGAAATTTTATTCCAACCAATTGCAAATTTAGTTAACTTTCCCGTTGATAGATGGTGCTGCATGTGATTTTGAATTGACGCAATTAAAATGAAGAATTTAAGATCTGGAAATTTTTGCCTCAGACAGAGCCACGTTGTTTTTGTAAGAGAAGTTTACATTGGAAATACAGTCCTTGCAACATTTATATACCGGTTTTCATTTTTCCTATTTTGCAGCGCCACTTCTCGGTGGTAATGTTAGCTAAATTTACAATTTAGCGTGATAAAATGTACTGATTGATTTTTTCCAATTTTAGACCGCAAATAATACATTTCTGTTGCATTCTATCCTTTTCTAATTGATTTTCAAAATTCATAAATCATTTTTGGGACACCCGGTAGCTGGAATAAAGTAGTAAAAATGTATCAATGTATTCTCAAAATGGGAGATCCCAAGCCGTTAGAGGATTTTAAAAACAAATCTAGAAAGATGATCTGGAGACAATATGGATATATGATAAATCAAATATCTCTTCACCTCTCTATTTCCAGTAGAATAAGAATACGGTAACTCATGAAAAAATTAAATTATAGATACATAAAGCTTATGTTTGATTCTTCTTTGAAGGATTATAATATATCATTTCAAAATTCGATGATTATTTAAAAATAATAATGCATAATTTTCTTAAGTATTTTGTGACTGAGAAGAAAAGGTAAAAGCGTGAGAAAAACAGCTTACATTTAATTCTTCATTGATAGGAGCAATAAATACTTTTGAAAATAAATCGTTTTAAAATTCGATGATTATTTTAAAATTATAATACATAATGTTTTTTTCCCTTAAAATATTTCATGACTGTGAAGAAAAAGTAAAAGCGTGAGAATAAAAGGCTTATATCTAATTCTTATTTGATCGGTGCAATAAACACTTTCGAAGATAAATCATTTTAAAATTCGAGGATTATTTTAAAATTATAATGCATCTATTACGATGGAAATTTTCTTTCCTAATGCGCCTTCTTGTTTTAAGAATTGAAAGAAACACCAGCCTTTACTTTTTATAAGAAAAATTAAATTTCACAATAAAAGGGGATAATCTAATATATAAAATTCTCGTGTCACAGTTTTCGTTGCCATACTCCTCCGTAACGGCTTGACCGATTTTGATGAAATTTTTTGTGCTTATCCGGTATCTATGAGAATCGGCCAACATCTATTTTTCATCCCCCTAAATGTTAGGGGTAGTCCATTATTAATTAAAAACTAACTTTCCCGCCAAAAAAATCTTTCATTTTTCCCAACGCCAACTTTTCCGCCAAAAAAATCTTCCATTTTCCCCATCGCCAAATAAGTAAGGCATCAGTTGTTTTTTTCTCCCAACAGTAATTAGGCTAGGGTTAACATTTTTCGACGGATTATTTCAAACGATTCTGTTTATTTTCTTAATGTTTTATGCATTTAAAATTAAACATTGTTAATTAATCCATGTTTCACATTCATTCTGAAGTACTTTTGAATTAAAATAACACAGAATAAAGGAAATTAAAAATGTCTAATCTGCATAGCGTTACCCCAACTGGCGTAGAAAAATTTACGCATTTGCGTTGACGTAACTGGCGAAGAAAATCCACGCATGCGCATTGTTCTGATTGTTGGCATGACAACCAACGGACGATTTAAATTATTTTTAGGTTAGTTGCATGCTTTTGTAAGTAAAATGTATTTATGTTAGTTATATATTTTTTGTATATGCTTATAGTTTTAAGTACATCGTTTTTTAAGTAGATTTTTTTAAACCTGTTTTCGACCGATTATTTTAAACGATTCATTTTATTTTCTTAGTGTTTGATGCATTTAAAATTAAACATTGTTAATGAATCGATCTGTTCATGATGAATCTGAGAAATTTTTGTTGACAAATTCTTGAGATATTACATAAATTAAGAAAGATATTCTTTAGTGACCATAAAGTTTAAACGCGCAGTGACTCTATTATCAGTAATCATATTATTAAAAAAAATGCTTTGTTTCAGTAAAAAATATTATATTAATTGCAGATTAATCATTTACACTGTAATTTAAAGCATAATTTCTACGAAGGGTAACAGAAAATTAGAGAGATATATATCACGCAATAACTGAAGGCCTTTATAATATTATGAGTGAATTATATGACTATCAAAATTTGAAGTTTTAAAATATTTTGCTGAAGAATCTATTAAAGTTGGAATTGCGTAAAATGTTTAATGGTACGACCGAAGTTTTATCCCCTGCTTGGCGAAATTTTTAAAAATCGCAAACAACGGCCTTGCGAAATGTTCAAAAGCAAAGAAGCAGATGTTCAATTATAGTGCATAATAAAGATTGCCAGCTTTGGTGCGTTATCGCAACTTGGCGAAGAAGGGGGTTAAACTCCGGTTAAACCTATTTAATTATTAAAATTTAAACGAACATTAAGATTGGCGAACCGGCTGGTCGCCAAAGGCGGCTAGTTTTTAAGGTATATTTAAAAATTATTTTTCTTTAAAAAAATACCTCGTTTAATTCTTGACGCATCATAAATAATAAATTGGTACGACAGAGAATGGATAATTTTTAAAATTCAAATGGTATTATCTGTAGTTTCGCGCGATTATAATAGTAAGTTATTGTCAAAATATTCTATTTCCACTTGCGTTTTTATTAATTTTCCCTTAATTTAAAACAAATGTAAGAGATACGCATTATCAACTCAGGTTATTCAAAGTTGAAGATTCAACGGCCTGCTATGTGTAGCTCCAAAATGCTAACACACGCATATAATTTTTTTGTTATTTCGGATAACAGAAAACAATACACGCTGTACTGTGCAACAGTCTGTATTATAATAATTTTACAATATACGTGTGTTATTGGAGTTATTTCTTTTATTTTTATTTCCAAAGTAAATAAACTACAAAATGGAATTATTAAAAAAAAAAAAAAAAAAAAAAAAAAAAAAAACATTGCAAATGTTACAAAAATTACCAAAGAATAGATTTGTAGTTTCACTTTTCAAACATTCTATATTTCATATCTAAATTTTACTATGTTCTTCTAACAAGGTATTCTAAGATTAATTTTAAAACCGAAAGAAAATTCTTCGCTATTTAAGTTAATATTAATTTTTACTTTAGATTTAGATTAAATCAGCATATTTAGAAAAGTAACGGCCAACATTTTGGAATAGTTCTTGATTTGATATATTCCGGGGAAAAGGAATCATGCGAAACTGGAGCAAACGATTCCTTCAAAAATATATTTACAAGAATTCCTTTATTAAAGGCTAGTAGATAAAATCTAGATAGGACTTTAATTAAATAGAGAAATGCACTAGCGTATTTTGTAATTAAAATGTGAAGTTTCAAAGTCAAGTGCTTTAATTACAAACATTTTAATTGTGTTCAACCTGCCATGATAATTCAATGGAATGTCCAACCAGTTAACAAATTACTAACTTCGTAACAATGTAACACATTGCAGATAATTTGTATATTATTGCACTAAATGAAACAGTTCCACTACTGGTTGATACATGATTTGTAATGCATAATTATTTACATAAAACAGAATATATCATCCTATCATCCATCTGTTTTGTGGAGAACTCATCGTAGAAGATAATTGTTATATTATGTATTTGAAATTGAAACAAAGAGATTAGAGATTAATGCCTACTAAAGCTGTTATCCCTTATTTCCAGACAGAGTCATAATTACTAAATGACATTCAGTCTGACATATTCATAATCCAAGAGTAATGTATAAAATGTCATGTTTCACTCTATATGCTTATTTCCCTTATTAAAAGTCATCAACAGGACTTAATTTAATGAACTTATACAATTTCAGATCTAAATGTAATGAAGAATTACCATAGAATGTATGCCCTGTATATATGCAGGATTTAAAAGAAAATGCACATGTAGCTCTCAAATATCGATCATTGTTGTTTCTTATGGCACTTGCCATGGACAAGCCCGCTGTTATGAAGACAGCGATTTAAGCCGGTGGGGCAGTGTCTAGTGTTTTTTTAATAGCGCCAACTAGGGCCAAGAGTACGACTTTGCTACTCACGCACCACTCATTCGCTTTCACAACCCCTTTTTACAGGAGGGCACATTCACACATCTCACAGATAGAACAACGGAAGAACAATCATGCCCAAATCGGTACTCGAACCCGGGACGCCCAGATCATGGGGAAGACGCGTTATCCTTATACCAGGACGCCGGCATATTGGTCATTAATTGCCTTTGTTGTTCTTCCATTCATTAATTGCCTTTGTTGAAAAGCGGTCTCCCACTATATCAGTTAAAACGTTTCGTTTCTGATTCCCTCAAATTGCACCCTCGAGGAGCACCTCGAAATGAGGATGAGATATTCCGGCATAGTAGTTGTATCTCGCTACCTAGGATGGTACACGAAAAGGTGGGGTTTGGCTCCTCCCATAGAAGACGGAACGTACTTCCCAGAGAAGGGTTATGCCGTGGCCGGTGAGGGCCTTTAGAACTCAACCTTAGTTCAACCTGTTGCTGTTGTGGCGGTCCAGTATTATTATCCGTATTTTATTCAGTATTTATTATCCGTGTGCCTTCGGGAGGGTCGGAGAGTTAGTGATATGACCTTTCTCAAATTGCAATATATGTTATTTTAAGTGCATTTTCTATGTTCTGTTCATTGCGGAAATAAATATATGCAGTGGAGACCAGAACATGAATATATGGTTCTTATGAACATGAATATATGGTTCTTATGAACATGAATATATGGTTATTATTAGAACATGAATATAAGGTTCTTTTACCTTCTAACTTTCGTCTTCTGTACTAGCGTCATATTCTGGTGTAAATTGCATAGAAATTAAAATAGAATTCTTCTTTCTTAAATTTTAACAATATAAAAAAAATCAATCGATTGAATGTCTGAATAAACAATGAAAACGATTTGAATTTCAAGGCAAAAATTAATCTATTGTTGGAATTTAAATAAAATGTTTTAAATACAAACTTGTATTAAAAAATTGAGTTATTATTAAACTGATATAATTAAAAACACATTTTTTTAAAAAAAAAATTTACAAAGACGTTTAATTTTGTTTTGAGCTGTGATATTTTCCAAAGTTATAAAGAGTATTCACCATAAATTCGAATCATTTGAATCAGCTAAAAGTCTAATTAAATGTTGTCAGACAATGTCTAAAAATTGTCTCTGAGTTATATATCACTCCGTTCAAAGTATAATGTGCCAAATTTAGTAATGATGGGCCAAATGGCTTGGATTGTAGTATATCAACACACGCTCAAGCAGTCAGATACACACATACATTCATCTTTATTATTAATAGAGATATTAATAGTATAACATTTAAAGGGATTGAAAGATAAACAAACGCAGAAAAGAAAGCAGATAATGCTGACCATTTTCAAGATACCAGTCTATGTTTCAACATTTTCAATCTATAAAAATCTAATATTGAGGAAATATATTTTTTAATCTTTTTTGAAAGTCTGCCATTTTATTTTTTATTATTACCATTTATTACCCTTATTTTTTACCTACCTTTTTTATTACTACTACAATTAGGTGAATAGATAAAATATTTAGAAAGGATTTTGAACATTTCCAACAGCAATTCGTAACTCATTTCTTTTTACTTTTTTTCTATTTTACTTATTTCTGGAAGTATATTGGATTTAAAAAAAATATTATTTAAAAAAAATCAAATTTTACCTCCCCAATTCGCAATGTGAAATTTATGAGAAAACCAAACTATTCGTATTTATTTATTTTATAATTTTTCTATTTATTTTGTTGGCAATCTGCCGTGGTCATTCCATCATCTTTCAAGATGTTAACATGTGATGATTTTCTCATGACTTTTTGAAACAACTAGACCAGTACGAAATATACTGCAAATGAAAAATTGGACTCTTATGTAAAATTCATATTTATTTCATTTTAAATAAATATCCCAAAGCAATCTGTTCTTTATTATTGCCCAAAAGGGTATGCATAAAGTTTGTGCTTTTAAAAAGGAAACGTTTACTTGCGTACTTGTCTGTAAACGATGTCCAGAAAAACCGGGCATTTTTATAGATTTAAAATTTGGCACATGAGTAGAGTCAACAGCATCTCAAATTGCACCCTAAATTTCAAGATTAAAGATTGGAGTGTTTACTTCCCCGTATACCAAGCATGAAAACAGAAAGTAATCGAAATCTCCATCATCAGACAACTTTGAATCCGAACAACATATTTTCAGAATTATGTCTTTATGCGAATACGATTAAAACATTTTGAGTTAAATGCATAACATATGAATACAGTGGCGACTCCACATTTGTAGATTACTGTCAAGTTTTAAATAAAATCCTTTCAAGGAAAGCTATATGTGTGGCTGTACGCATATAGCTTTGCACACAAGCTACAATACGAAAAGAATTAGATGAATAAAATTTGGTATATAAATTTAGCAACTGAATTATAGATACATATTAAATTCGAAACCAAATCCTCCAAATGGTGGTTTATCTGTCTTGGATGTTCTTAAAGATAACAACATTAATAAACTTAATACTTTGGATTTCGAAAAAAAAATATACCTATACACCAATCTATTTCATGAAAAATTAATAAATGTCTATACTTTTAAATATGACGAATATTTAAATGAAAGTGTTATTCCTAAAAATAACTGGCTAGAATTATGTAATACTAGCAATGTTTAATTTTAAATGCATCAAACATTAAGAAAATAAACAGAATCGTTTGAAATAATCTGCCGAAAAGTTTTCAACCTAACCTCATTGGAGTGGGAAAAAAAACTGAAGCCTTACTCATTTGGCGGTGGGAAAATGAAAAGATTTTTTTGGCGGGAAAGTCAGTTTTTAATTAATAATTAAAATTCCAATTAAAAATTCAAAAACAGGAACCCCAGGTGCACATTCCCGACTTCCAAGGTATATATGTACCAAATTCGGTAGCTGTAGGTCAAACGGTCTGGCCTGTAGGGCGCCAACACACACACACACACACACACACATTGAGTTTTATATAAGTATAGATTACCGAAAATTACGTTTTTAATGGAATTAATTTTTATAAACAAGTAAAGGGCATTCTAATGGGTACAGCTTTCTCAAGTGCTTTAGTTAATATTTTCCTACATTACTATGGGGGGAAATTAATTAAATATAATATAATAAACGGGTGGTGGTATATTGATAACTTACTTTTGATAAACTTAGATAATACCAATAATGTGACTTATAGCTACCCAAAAGATTTAATTTTAACAGAAACAAATAAAAATCAACTTGAGGCTACATTTCTGGATTTAAAAATCGAAATAGCTAATGATAAAGCAATAGTTGGTATCTACGATAAAAGGGATGAATTCAATTTTGAAATAACGAAACTTTGTAACTAACATTGTATTTAAATCTACAAAACTATATTTTAAGAAATACATTCTAGTAGATAAAAGTATACTAAAAATTTACGCGATCTTTGCTGTCGTTACAGTCTTATCATCGCATAAAAATTACCAATTTTTTTAAAAAAAATCAAATTAATAACATCATTAAAAAATATTTAATGCATTGATTTAATTCGATATTCTAAGGTTTGATCTTAAATCCACAAAACTATATTTCAAGAAATACATTCCGGTATAAATAAGAATTCCAAAATCTTGCTCGATCTTTCCTGTCGTGACTGCCTCGTCATCGCATAAAAATTAACAAATTTTAAAGAAATGGAAAATTAACATAATCGCTAACTAATAAAAAAAATTAATGCATTGGTAGAATTCGATATTCGAAGTTTCTATTTTAAATATACAAAAATATATCTGAAGAAATACATTTGGGTAAAAATAAATATGCTAAAAATTTTTGCGATCTATGCAGTCCTCATCGCATAAAAATTACGAAAATAAAATGTGACAAAAATGACAAATTAACGTCATTGTGAGCTATAAAATTATTTAATGCATTGATTGAAGTGGATATTCAAAATTTCTATTTTAAATCTACAAAAATATATTTCAAGAAATATGCTCTAGTAGATATACTAAAATCTTGAGCGATCCAGGATTTCATTACGGCTTCAACATCGTACAAAAATTGCCAAAATAAAATAATAGCAAATAACATCATCATGAACTGAAAAATAAATATTTGATGAATATTTGAACTGGCAGTTCCAAGTTCTAAATTTCTTTTCTCAATTTACAGAAATATAAGTATGGAAATATATTTTAATTTAATTTGTTCAATTGAAAATATAGTTTACCTTTAAATGTTTGAATTAAAATTGCGTAAAATTTAAAAATTAATTTACACGCTTGTGATAGTTTTCCTTTGAACATTTTATACAGAAATAAGGAACAATAGATATATCTCATTACAACAAAGTTCAGGGCACCCTCTCCCCTAAAAATATATCTGATCAACTATTTTTGAAGCCATTTCATCATATCCTCATATATACTCATCAAATATTAAAAGCCACAATAATTTCCACTCAGGGACTTTCCATGTCCGTGACATTCTTCTCATACTTTCAGAATGTTGCCAAAGAGGTAAGCATTCATTCATAAATAAATTCTATTCCTCTCTCAGGTCCCAGGGCTAAGCGGTCCACACCCTTTCACAAGGCCACACCCTGTCGCGTCAATCGAGTCCTGATTTATGAAAATGGTGGCTGTAATCTTCCCACGGCTTGATAGAAAACGTGTATTTTGACAGTTACATTGATTTGGTTACTCAATCGTATATTCTATTTCAATCGGAAAGTATGCGCAATTGCAGACAGAGGAATGACGGCTATAAAATAGTTTGAAAGAATTGCGTTTCAAATGTATGCTTTATGGCAATAAAACATGAACTTGGTATGAGAGTATACATGTTGGCCAACTCAAGGTCTCTCCCGCCTTTTCATTGTGTTGTTTTGATGCAATACAAGATGTTCATTGTTGATATACAAGTTGGCATACACATAGTTCTAATTAATTTTTAAAAAATGCTTTAAATGACAAGAAGAATTATATTCTATGCCGCCTTTTTATTCCCCCGGGAGGCACCTCGAAATGAGGATGAGATTTTTCCGGCATCGTGGCTGGATCTCACCATCTTGGAGAGTACATGAAAAGGTGGGGGATATGGCTCCTCCCATCGATGATGGGACGTACTTCCTTGGGGAAGGATTGTACCGTGGCCGGTGATGGCTGTAGGACTAAACTACAGCTCCCGCCAGTACACCTGTTGCGATGTTCATCCAGTATTTATTATCTGTGTGCTTTCTGGCCGGACGGAGAGTCAGTGATTTGAAATGACTATGATGCTTTAGTCAATAAATATACTTCTGAAGAAGTAACTAAATCTAACGTTTTATATAAACTCCCATTCTTATCAATCCTGTGTAATAAAATATTCCTGTAACTATAACATTTCAAACAAATATGCAGTAGTGGTCTCTCCCAAGCTTTCTTGCATACTCGCTAATAAAGATGCTATTCTAGAGAAAGTCTTACAGGAAATTGGCAAACAACCGTTGCGAAATACTAAAGTTTGGCATTAATATATCATTTTCACTGAATCTATCGTGTAATTATTGGCGAATTATTTGGCGACGAATCTCTGGTATGCGGTAAATAATATCTGAAAATGGCGTTTCAAGCAAGTTTTTGACTGAAACAAACGTTTGACATACATACACACAAAAACTATAATTGTAATCACAAAACCCCACACAGAATTTGATATAATTAAACCATAGCGACTTTAAGTTATTACAGGCTTTTGAATGCACAGAAAAAGAGAAGAATTTTGAGCCAATTCCTTGTTGGATTTGGCTCACAATTTGAAAAGTATTAAAATTTTAGATGTTAATTTTGTCCATTGAATTTTCTCTTCGTTTTTTAATTATTGTGTCAAATTATGTTCGAACAGCCAGATAGACAGATTTCCTTTAAGCGGATTTTTCTCAAAATGTATAGAAATATACAAATTTTATGTACAGACTGTTCCAAATTTCATCCCTTTAGATTAAAACGTTTTTTAATTGTCTTTGGCTCAGGCAGACAGACGGACATTTTTCAAAAATGTGTTTTGGGATTTCAGGGAGTTCTAAAACGTTTGTCAAAATCTGAAGTTTGATTTTTTTTTGGGGGGGGGGCGATTTCTATACTTTCTCTATGCTACATATACGAGAAAGTAAAAAGTGAATTTTTCATCGACTAAAACTAAGAAATATTGAAAGTCACTATTTCAGATGAATTTATCATATAAAATTGCAACTTCGAGAAATCGTTTGCTTAAATTATACATGTATGCGATCTTTATTTTGGTTAAACAGTTTTAACATGGTGAATTTTAGTCATAAAACGATGGTAGTTTTTACTGCATGTTTTAGAATGCCGACATTTTATTTCAAAATATTAGAGATAGGACCAAGAAACTAAATTTTAAAAATTAGAATTCTCATTTTTTTTTAATTACATTTAATGTCTAAATTAAATTAAAATCTAATTATTACCCAACTGGAACTATGTGTTTATCTCTACAGGTTTAGAAATTAGGTAACGAAATGTCGATATTTATTTCAAAATATCAGTGATAGGACCAAGAGACTAAATTAAAAAATTAGAATTCTTATTTTTCTTCTGATATACATTTAATGTCTAAATTAAATTAAAATCTAATTTTTACCCAACTGGAACTATGAATCTATCTCTACCGGTTTAGAAATTAGGTAATGATAGGTTATCTAATAAAATAAAATAGCAGAAATTAGACCAGTCCATGATAAGAATTGGGTTTCTTATTGTGAAATACTGATAACTTGCAAATATTACTATTTTCCGAGGGATATATATATATATATATATATCCTTAATATTCTCAATATATATGTATAATTCTCAATATATATGTATAATTCTCAATATATATGTATAATTCTTAATATATATTCAATAATTCAATATATATATTATATATATATATTCAATAATTCTCAATATATATATATATTGAGAATTTAAACAAAATCTTTATAAAATGAAACATTAATTAGAAATGTTCTAAGAAAATTGGAATTTCAATCATATTTATAACAAATTAAAATTTCTTCATTTTTGTAATTTAACAATTTTCATTTATTGAGACTGATTGAGAATAATTGATTTTGAAAGGATATGAATTCTTTATATGCGATTAATCGAACTTTATTTTTCAAATCATTTTCATGTCATGCTAAATTTTCCAATATATTAATATCTATAATTTTAATTGGAAGGAATGAAAGAACGTTCAACTTTCTTAAATACTTATTTTTATATAAAAACTTTCGAATTATTAAATTTTCATTTCTGAATAGTAAGAATGTTAGAATTCGAATATTTATTTTTGAAAAGTTTTCTTGTCTAAATGATTTGTCAAATAATATTCTCAAAGAAATTATTTTTTTAAGCTATTCAGTTCAAAGAAATTATTTTTAAAGCGAGTCCATTCAAAATATGAGATCGTTTGCATTTCCTCTGAATATTAATTTCATGGAAATTCCACTTATACTTCTTTAAAGAGAGATCTCAAGTTTCTTATGTTATTTTACTAAAGAGAATTGTAAAACAATTTTACTTTAGAAAAAGTGTAGGCATAGGTCAATAACACAAGTTCTTAACTTTATCTCAAATTTTAAAAAAGAAAGAAAGAAGCGTCTTCTAGAAGATTTAACTGTAATTAGTTAGAAAAATTACTCAGAAAATGTATCTTTGAGTTTTATATATTTTAACACTACTAATTGAAAGCCTGAAGTTATTTTTTGAGTAAAAGAGCATAAATAGATTCTTACATTTTTATGTGAGAGAAAAGGTATTTATTTCTTAACTAATGTCTTCACTAAAGTTTGATGATAAGATTTTTTTCCTTTAAAGTGTTTCAAAGTTTTCAGAACCAATAATTTTTTACCAGATATCGTATTTGTCTTATTGCAGTCTATAGAATTTGCAAAAAGCCTTTAAACAAAGTTCTTTAAAATTATCTTTAAAAAAAATGAGGATTGTACCAATAAAACGTACTAAGATTCAAGAATGACATAAAGAAATATGTTCTTTATCCACTAGAGATTTACTTAAAATATTTTTTTCAAAAGTGAAAATAAGAAACTTTTCTTAGCCATCTTGTTCTTGAATATTTCTTTTTCTTCATGCAGACAAAAAATAATGCAAAGGGTCTGTTTTTACATCTGGTATGAAATCAAAAACGGAAATCCTTTCTTAAAATTTGCATACATATAGGAAATGTGAGAAGAGGAAGAAACGATTTTTTTTTCGAAAAGAAAAAAAAAATGTAAGAATGGTTTCTGTTTTTATCCAAGTTAAAACTTTCGTTTCTGTTAGATATGTGATCACGCGAACGAATGAGAAATCCTTTCAATACAAACTAAAATAAAAAGCCGAATTTTAAAAAAAATCAAACATAAAATAAAAAAAGGGTCCTTGTCGCCCTCATCTAACAGATTTGGTGGAGACACAGAAGAAAAATGTTCCAATTTAAGCTCGAACTGAAAATACTATTTTTTTGTTTAAAGATTAACGAGTGGGAGTTTTTTAGAACTTTGTTTTACTATTTTTGTTTTTAGAATGTCGGTCTTTCTAAAAAAGTGAGCGGTAGTTAAAGGTAGATACAGACCAATTAAGAAACTTTTCACATGACCAGAGCAAGTTGAGTACTGTTTATCCATTTTAATCTGCTCTTTTTATGGTCTTTAAAATATAAAAAAAGAAAGAGCAGATCAGTTAAAAAACAGTTATAAACATGTTTTATAATTGCTGTTTTAATTCTTTCTGACTTTTTCTTGCAAGCATTCAAAGCCAAGTTTTAAAATATTCGACAGAAAATAACTCAGAGTGAATGAAAAAAGTATTGGTCTTTCAATTTAAGTTGATATCTCCGTTGAAAAAGCGGTGTCACGTTGAACTGTGAATTAATTACTTTGTTTCAATTTTTTTAACGCGTCGAATTTTTAAAATGAGTGAAATAAAAGTGTTTAATTTCCTGAAAATGTCGTAGGAAAATCTTTTTCTATTCTCAAATCACCTTAATGAAAGTCGATTTCTATTCAGGGAAAATAAAAATTTAAAGATTATTCATTTTTTATGTCTAGATATAGTACTTTCAAACTATTTTCGGAAAGGTTTTGAAGCATATAAAAACAATTTGGTATTTGAAAATGTTTGAGAAGAAAATCTAATAACATTAAATTAAAAATCATAAGCATCAAAAATCAAAAAGCATAAACCTTAAATATAAAAATATAACAATCTAATAACATTTCTATGAAAAGACAGTAGTTTGAAAAACTTTATTAAATGAATTTAAATAGATTACATTTTTCATAACAAGGTGTGAAAATTTTATGTAAATCACTAAGCTAAAGATCGATTTTTGTAGAAAATATCAAATATTTTTTTATAAGATATTTTTAATTTCTGAGCAGATTTTTTATAAAATCGTTTGAAAAATCATATTGCATTCATAATTTCATAAATTGCATTCATTTTATGTACTTTTTCTTTAAGATACAATGCTACTATGTATTTCTAAATGCCATCTTCTGAATTTCTAAATTTCATTAAAACTTTCTTTAAAAAAATAACTCATGAATTAAAATTCTATTTATATTTTACGATTTTTGGTATGATGATTTCTTACTGTGTTTTGTAGTATCTAAACTATAAACAAGTAATATATATAACAAATTAAGTCAATTCCTACTTAAGTCAACATTTTTTTTAGTTACTTTTTATTAAATAATTTCAATTAATATAAATATGTATATACATATGACAGAATCACAATATTAAGTGGCAACATTTTTTAAATTGAATTCCTACTTATTTTCTTATATTATTTATATATATCTTATATTATTTATGTTCGGTTATCGCGTCAGTAATCTCAGAGCTTGGTGACGTATTTGGCGACTTCGGCGACCAAATATAATTTCCTGGACAAATTTAATTAATTAATTAATTTTTGAAATAAAACTGTATTAACATCAAGTGTCATCCACTGCAAGTTTAAAAAAATGTATTTGAACTTGAGTGGATGAATAAAAAGTAAAAATTACTTTATTAATGATTGAAAATTTGAACAAGATATATATATATATATATATATATATAGGGAGAGTGTGAACTAATAGTAGGAATTGAAAAAGAAGGCATATATTCATTTAGAAAGATTTTACAAATATTTTAATGATAAAATCGAAATTTTATATTATTTAGCTACCAAATTTTAATAATTAAACTGAAAATAAATAAAACTTATTTATTATGTTATCTGCAAGATTGCGAAAAAATTATTATAAAAGCTTCTGAACTAAAAGACTTTATTTCCTTATTAAGCAAAATAAACACACTTTTTTTTTTCTAATTTAAAAAAGTATTTGTCTTTAAACTGCTATATTTTTATTTCAAAAATGTTTCTTTAATCTACCTTATGCAAAAAAAAATTCAAAAGTGTAAGAACATGAATAGATTCTGCAAGAAATTCCTTCCTTAGTAGTCATATTCATTAATTTGGAAAATATGTAAATTAGTAAAAAGTCTTCATTATCATGAGTGAGAAATTTCATTGAATTACCACCAATTTTACTAGAGGTGCTAAATTATTCATTTACATTTCGACTGGGATGATAAAAAAATTATTTGATTTTCCATTAATATTGAATCTGCTTCGTGAGTGAATCGATTAATGATCACGTGGTCATTAATCGATATGCAATAAATCGAGTTTTAATATTATTGAGTGCTTCTTAAGTAGACCAAATTCATGAAAAAAAAGGGTGAAAAGAAAAGTAATTAAGTAAAAAATTGAAATCTGCTATCGCAAATTTAAAGTTGTCATGTGAGAACATAACTTTTTTAAATAACGTAATATCTCGATGACAGAACTTTTTTTTCGTGAAAAACTTAAACCTAACGATTTTAAATAATCAGGTGGCCATCAGATTATGCATGTGTCAATATTCGGAAAACAATGTGTGTTTTTTTTATGCATTTCAAAATTGATTGATTTCCAAGACTTTATCTCGACGCTAGTTGTTTTCAGTTTATTTTTTTATTTTATTTCATTTTCTTTCAAAAGTCCGGTTTGGAGTGATCATGTGATTATTGTATTGCGCAGTTGTCAACTTGTAGAAAAACCATGTTTTTTTTTTCTCATATCAAACTCGTTTCATTTAAATATATAAATATATTCATATAATTATATAGTTAAATATTTAAATATATTAAATATATAAGTTCTTACGACCCTGTCCTTTATAGGCAAGGCAGAAGAATCGGGTATATTGCAGACATTTACGCCAAGATACAACTTTTTGTTGGCGATAAGTCGCCAAATGTAATAGCCATTTATCATCTTCTAAGAACCCTTTGATGAATCAAAATGGATAAATCAACAATTTTCTTCTCGTACATTTTGTGGCTTCAGAAAGCTCAAACCAAAACAACGTCATTGCCTTACATGATAAAAATGTTTCTAAGAGACTAAAATGTCTTCCAAATGACATTTTTTATAAGATTACATTTTATTCATAATAATAAAAATTTACTCTTAATCATTCTAAAAACGTAACTCAAATATTACCCTGAATATCGTTATTATGTGCTTCTCCATAAACACTGTGTTTAAAGCCATGATGAATTTCAAACTAGTTCTTAAAGTATTTTTTCTATATTTTATTGAAATTTGTGAAAATATTTACAGAGATAAATTTAGTATCCCATAAACACCTAATGACCTAGTGGACAGTTTCAGCTTGGGGATTGGAAGGTACTAGGTTAGAGAACCCATAACCGCGAAGAACCGTTGTAACAGCGGGGCTGATACACGTTAAATCCGTCGGAACCAAAAATCTCCCCGCTGATGTGTTGTGGAAGTTTGGAGAGGAGTGTGTGCCAGCTCATGTGTCGTCCTCTTCGTCTGACTGTAGTTGAAAATCACGAGATCCGTCCCAAAATAGCCTTAGTGTTACTTTAAAACGGGACGTTAATATAATTAAAATAAAAAGCAAACTTGATGTCCTCCTATCTTTCCTTTGGTAAACTGTCATTTTCTTCTGTTCTTTCTCCCCGGATGGATTACTCCATAATAGCTCAAAATTTACGATCTGCCTTCCTCTTGGGTGAGATTTGGATCGTGTATGTCTCATATATTGTCTTTCATGAGCATATCTTTATTAGATTGGTCTGGTTTCACTGTCGTGGATATCTTTAACAGCACCCTCATCAACAAATTGAAGATGAAATATCGTAAATCATTAATGAAAAGTGCTGTTTTGAAACTAGTTTATAATGTATTGTTGTAAGATACACTTAAAGATGTCTTTATAAATTTTACTAAAGATAAAAAAAAATAAACCTGTAAGAGACTATACTGTTATCATCGAAAAAATGGCAACTGACAAGCTAGAGAAGACATTTTCTTTTGAAATCTGTGTAGTGTGCAAGACGAATATAGAAATTGAAGTTATAATACAGTAATACTTAAAAGATAGATTAATCTTGCATTTATGACTTCATGGGATTTGTCTCCACTGGGAAAGCCTATGCACACAAAGACCAGAAAAATGTAAAATATAATTAAAATAGCACTGCTTTAATATTTAACAACTTGAAGAAATCAGTGATAGAAATTTTTATCTAAACAATTTAAATGAAACTAATGTCTCAGGTTAATGGAAACGAATACAACAATAATTTGGAATGAGAATATATTATATGTATTTGATTATATTAAAAAAAAAACAAGATTTTGAGCTTAAATAAAAGGTAGTGATCCCCCCCCCCCTAAAAAAAAAAACTCCCTAAAAAAGGTGTTATCCAGGGAACCTCCTTGAATTGTACGTTAATGCCCTGCAAGAAATATTAACTTTTAGCATGAATATAGCATTTTTACTGAATCTACTGTGTCATCCTTGGCGAGTTATTTGGCGATTAATCCTTTTTCGCGGTATCCGAAAATCGAATTTGTGTCTTAGATGTATTTTTCCTAACGGATTGAAATAAAAATTTAACACATAACTGCACTGGTAGTTACAAAATCATGCATCAAATTTGATATTCTTGTCATTGCTTCTTTGAATTATCACGCTTTCATATTTCTGAAAATACAGACAGACAGAAAGTCAGATGACAATTGTATTCAAACAGCCGGACAGACAGAAGAAGCCATTTCAGCCATTAGAAATTAGAATATACAGATCCATAAATTTGATGTTTTATTGAAGATTTCTACTCCATTTTTTGCATTTTTATTTTATTAATGAAAAAAAAATGACAACAGAGCCAACATCTCTGCGAACAAATATCAATATATTTATTTTGTTGCTATGGTAACCATTATAGTCTATCATTCATTAAGAAAATAACGTTCCATTCTTTTGTAGCACCACCAATTTTTTTGTCCCATTGTATGCCTGCACACCATTTGTCAGCGTCCCTCAAGTACACCTTTCATCGAAGATGGAGGATCCTCAATTTCCCTAAAAATGCAACTGGTGTCAGCACACCTTCTGTTTGAGGAAAATAGATGATGATGCCTGCTATTTCCCCTATCGGATTCTTGAGTGTTTCTTAGGGGCAAATGTCCTTGGAAATCTTTTCGCTGGCATTTGAAAAATGAAGCCCTATGCCATGTTTTGTGGCAGAGATTAACCCTCGTCCTTTCTATATCAATGACTGTTGTTGAAGGACAAATATTAATCTTTACGGATATCTAAATTGGCCATATTTCTCCCTAAATATTTGATTTGCTTATTTTTGATTTGAAAACAATTGTTATTGATCACGTAGAATCTTTAAAAATAAAATAATGACTAAAATTTCGAGAAGTTGAATATTCTTTTCCCTCCTTAATATCCAACATTTCTACTCCATTCCTAAGACAGAAAAAAATAAAGACAGAAAAAAAATTATGTTTTCTTTTATATTTTAAAATTTATAATATTTAAAATATTGAATTTCTAAATTAAAATTCAACTAATATTAATATAAAAAGAAAAATATAACGAATGAAAACTGTTAAAGACGGTAATAAAAATATCAACAATTATTTTCCTTATTTATAAATAGATTTAATGCAGGATTTATACGACAATTATAAAACTAGTTGTATAAAGTAAAGTATAAAGTTGTTAACAATATACTTTATATGCACACATTTAGTGAACTTACGGTCTAAAATTAAAAAAAAAAAAAAAAAAAAAAAAAAAAACAGAATATACTTTATATATGTAATGATATTTTAATTCTAATTTCAATTTAATTAATTTCCAAGATTTTATCTTAATTTAGCCCATAGTAATTTCATTCTAAAAATATTCTCTTATTTCGTGATCCAATTCCACTTTCGGTTTAATTAATTCCTCTGTAAAACTAATGCTCCATCAGTACTACGTATCAAATGAAAGTGATCCCTTCGGTGCCCTTGCCAAGGTATCAAAGGTCACCAAGTGTATTGAATTGGCGAGTGGCCGGAAATTCAACTAATATTAATATAAAAAGAAAAATATAACGAATGAAAACTGTTAAAGATGGAAATAAAAATATCAACGATTATTTCCCTTATTTATAAATAGATTTAATGCAGGATTTTTACGACAATTATAAAACTAGTTGTATAAAGTAAAGTATAAAGTTGTTAACAATATACTTTATATGCACACATTTATGAACGTACGGTCTAAAACTTTTTTTAAAAAAAACCCAGAATATACTTTATATATGTAATGATATTTTAATTCTAATTTCAATTTAATTAATTTCCAAGATTTTATCTTAATTTAGCCCATAGTAATTTCATTCTTAAAATTTTCTCTTATTTCGTGATCCAATTCCATTTTCGGTTTCATTAATTCCTCTGTAAAACTAATGCACCATCAGTACTACGTATCAAATGAAAGTGATCCCTTCAGTGCCCTTGCCAAGATATCAAAGGTCACCATGTGTATTCCATTGGCGAGTGGCCGGAAATCCTATGTTATATAAGACTAGTGATCATTTGTTTCGGCCCTTTTCCCTTCTTTCTTTCTTCTGCTTTTGTGCCGCACTGCGTCTTCTTGTAAATAATTATGCTTTCCTAGATGGTGATAGAGAGAGAATAAAACGAAATTAAAAGTACAAAGTCTCTTCACTGCTTCGAACCTGCATTCTACTTAAACCAAAATATGTTACATATACATATTGTTAAAATTTAATGATTAAGTACAATTACTAATTAGCATATCCCACACAAAAAGTTATTAATGGAATAAAAACAATAAAATAGTAAGAATCTATATGCTTTCCGGGCTATTTATATTTTAAAATATTAAAAGGCAAATTAAAACTCCATAGATAATTATTGAATTCTTACAAGGATTTACAAAGTAAAATATTTAGATAATTTTTTATATTCGAAATATATTTTGAATAATGAAAATCTATCAACATTTTAAAGCCCTTTTAAATTTTAGAAATTATTAAATATATGAATTTAAACCATTCATATCTAGCTTAATTTGAAAGGATAATTTGAATTGCCGAAACGTTCCACCAAATAATGAGTGTCTGCGTGGGTTAGGATAATTTGAATTAATATGGAGTGCCGGTATTTATAAACTTCTACATTACCATTCATCTTTATGAATGCTTAACTGGTCAGCTGGTATAAAGTCATTATGTGATAGCTCGTAGGACGCGGATTAATTTACATTAATTAAATACTTAAAATTATGCTATTTTCGGTATGCATCCTGGCTTTTACCATGGAATGTATTTCAGGACTTAAATGGGCGTAAACATGTTATTGACGAAACTGGTTCGAATAATTTCATCCTTTAACATTATACGATTTTTAGAATACTTCCAGTGCAATAGAGCAATATTTGGAATAGTTTTATTTCCTAAAAAATATTCTTAGAATTGTTTCATCTCATTAAAATTATTTTCGGTAAAATTCCGTCTGTCAGGATATCCTTGCATTGCAATTTTTTTATTTTAAAATTTCTGGGGTCATAATATGTAGTATTCCGTATACATGAACAATTTTTTGTCATTGCATAAAATCAATCAAATATGATAATTTTAAAACATAAAGTTTTTATTCAAAAAAAATGATAATTCCTTAAACCTTATTTAATCCATTTGCAAACTTTTAATAAACGCACGAAGATAAAAAAAAAAAAAAAAAAAAAAAACCTTTCCGATTTAAAAAAAAAAAAAATGTTTTATGTTCGATGTTCTAAATTTTGCGTTCTTTCTTTCTGTTCTATTCATACTAAAGCGAGATAAATAGTCAGCAAGTGATAGGTCTTTAATAAAGTGGATAGTGATCCCAGTGAATCATCTGCCTGATTCTTAACATGTTATGCTAAGTATATAAAATCATGGTGTCATAAATCATGTTCCTTTGAGACATTTTTTATGACAGAAACAAACCATTAAACTTTTCGTATTTGACCCTTTTCTTACCATATCAATAAAAGGCATTAACAATCTTCTCTTTTTTCATATTTGCTCTTCTTGCAGCATAAAAAATGACGATATTAGCCTAAAAGTTTCTTTCACTTTGCCTAGTTGGTAGTTGTTCTAACATCTAGATGAAATATATTAAGTACACCCTCTTGTTTTCATATTTAAAATTTCTCTTATCATATCGATGGAAGACATTAACCCATCAATCTTCTCCCGTTTTCGGTAGTTAGTGCTTCTTTCATCATAAATTCAAAAGTTTCCTCTTTTATTATGTTTGGTGTTTCTCTTATCATATCAATGAATGACATTAGATCATCCTGCGTCTCATGTTTACTGTAGTTTGTGCTTTATTCATCATAAAATCAAAAGATTTCTCTTGTATTTCATATTTGTTGTTTCTCTCATGATATCGATGGAAGACATTAAATCATCAATCTCCTTTTGTTTTATGTAGTTGGTACTTTATTCATCATAAACTCCCAAGTTTACTCTTGTGCTTCATACATGGTGTTTGTTTGAACATATCAATGAATGCCATTAACTCATCAATCCCCTCTTGTTTTCTGCAGTTGGTGCTTCTTTCATCATAAAACCAAAAGTTCCCTCTTGTGTTTCTTATTTGGCGTTTCTCGCAATCTATCGATGAACGATATTAACTCAACAATCACCTCTTTCTTAATGTAGTTGGCGATTCCTCCATTACACAGATGGAAAATATTATCTCAAAAATCTCAGTCTATTGATCATTTGTCTTTGCTTCAATTGCAGTCCTACTTTTTTACTTTCTTGTATACTTGGCGGCGTCTTGGCATAGGGGTAGCGCGTCGTACTCGTGATCTGGCCCTCCCCTGTTCGACTCCCGGTCTGGGTATGGTTGTTCTTCGTCCGTTCTGTCTGTGAGGAGTGTGAATGTGCCCCCCCCGTAAAAAGGGGTTGTGTAGACAAATGTGACGCATGAGTAGCTAAGACGTACTCTTGAACCTAGTTGGCGTTGCTAGAAACAAGAGACGCTATCTCGGATTAAAATCGCAGACTTTGTCAGAGGGCGTATTTATGACAAGTTACCATTAGAAAAGCAACAACTTTCTTGCAAGTAGTATGGTGGAAGTATAGTAATCGCAAAAAAATTTAAACTCCACTAAGAAGTTTAAAGCTTAGAGAGCGGGTGACCTGGCCTAGGGATAGCGTGTCTTCCCCATGAACCTGAGCGTCCATGGTTCGAGGCCTGGTTCAGGCATGATTGTTTTCTACCCTGTGTCCTATATGTGAGGTGTGTGAAAGAGAAAGAACCCATCTGTGAAAAGGGGGTGTGCAAGAGAATGTGTGTGTAATTTTCATATGAGATAGAAGTCTGACTTCTACCCTCCGGTACTCAGGGACCTTTGCCTTCAGAAGCTACTACACACTTGGCTTAAATCGCTGACAGTTCGTCAGTGGGCTTGTAAAATGCCATAAGTAACAACAAAAACTTAGGTATTTTGACGAAACTCTATGTTTTAGTCCACCCTGAGTTAGACAAACACATTTTTGGAAAATGTCTGTCTATCTGTCCGTGACAAAGATAACTCAATAACGCTTTGAGCTAGACTGTCAAAGTTTTGTATATGGACTTTTTACTAAATTTTCAGGTTTCTGACCAATTTTGTGTCAAATCTATTCGGAGGAATTTTTCTGCCTGTTCATATATATATTAACCCTATAACTATTAAATGAAATAAAAGCTAAATAGATAGGATTTGGTACGCAGATTTAACATCTATAGTGTAGAAACCTGTCAAATTTTGACCCAAATCTAACAATGGTTCACTGTTTGTCGGTCTATAATTTCATAAATATTAAAACTTGATAAATAAAAAATGGAATAATTTAAATATTTATAAATTTGTGAGTGATTTTCAGACTAGATTAGTAACTCTGTGCTAAATTTTAGTTTTAATCTACTGTAAGAAAACGCATCGAAAACAGAAATTCGATTTTTTTTTATACTATTAACCGTCTATCTGGGAATAATCGCCAAGAAACTCGCCAACGATCATACGACAGATTCAGTAAAAATGCTGAATTTACACTAAATTTAATATTTCGAAAGTATAATATGCCAATACCATGTAAGGTGTTCTCTGTATTGACAAGTTTATTAGAGAGTGTGCTAAAAGGTTATGGGGTGATCACCCCCGGCAGTTTTCCTCTTCATTTACAAATGGCCCCATTTCCCTATCTGTAACATACTTTTCTTTGGCTAATTTTACATAACGCAAGAACTATGCCAAGTATGAATTTTTAACATACGTCTAGGCTATTCATCGGCCCTTAATCGGAAATGTTCTTTTCGGCTATAGCATCAGTTTATCCCTCTGTCTTTTATCCATGCTGCAGTCAGATTTACTTTTCTTCTTAATAGAACACGTTACAGTAGATGGATATACGGCTAACGACCAAAGTCAGGAATAAATCATACACAAAATGATCAAAATAGATCTCAGATTTTATTTTTCAAAGACTTAAAAAGAAAGGGAATTATTTTTTATTTAGCCCTTTCAGTACCTCAATCTGGAAGGAATCTTGGGTTTGATTCGCTCGCAGTATTTACGTTAACAATTTTATAAAGATTAATAAGGTATAAACGAAAGATGGGATCTTGAATTTCATTCATTCTCAAGAATAGCATTTTAAATAAAACTGAGAAATTAATGAATTATAATAGGATTGTGAAGAATAATTAGGAATTAATTAATTGTAATGGGATTGTGAAGAATAATTAGGAATTAATGCATTATAATGGGATTGTGAAAAATAATTAGGAATTAATTAATTATAATGGGTTTGTGAAGAATAATTAGGAATTAATGCATTATAATGGGATTGTGAAGAATAATGAGGAATTAATGAGTTATAATGGGATTGTGAAAAATAATTAGGACTTACAATGAGATTGTGAAGAATAATTAGGAATTAATGAATTATAATAGGATTGTGAAAAATAATTAGGAATTACAATGAGATTGTGAAGAATAATTAGGAATTAATTAATTATAATGGGATTGTGAAGAATAATTCGGAATTAATGAATTATAATGGGATTGTGAAGAATAATTTGGAATTAAGGAATTATAATGAGATTGTGAAGAATAATTAGGTGTTAATGAATTATAAAGACATATTGGATTCGTTCATTCAGTTACAAGTTCAATTTACAAGTTAACAACATAAGAAATAATAGGGAAGTCCCGAATTTCTTTCATTCGCAGTATACGCGTTAACAGGAATGAATCAATCATAAGGAGATCTAAGATTTTGTTCATTTACAATATTTAACGGTTGCTTCAAGAATAATTTAAATGTAGAAAAATTCTGGTTATAATTTTTTTTTAAATGAAAAGTAAGGTTAATGTTTATTTGAGTATATTTAATACCTTAAAAATATTTAAAATTTGCTACCTAATTATGCAAGAAACAAATCACATCAAATATATAAGCATTTTACCTTTCAAATCAAAAAATGTTTCAAAATAAGCTGATCAGATGACAGCTATTTCGGGGAAAAATCTCATTAGATTTACTCCTTTAAGTTTAAATTGCTCTCATTTACGGCTCATTTTATGCAATTCCTGATATTAGTCAAAAATTCTCAGAATTCAAAGGCATTCATTACGCACCCCTTTCATAACGGAGCCTCCTCTTCTTTCTCTTTACTTGAAACAAAGAAAATTCCCACAATGCAAATGGCGCAAAGCTTGAGGCATCGCAGTACCCCTTTTCATGTGTTCCTCCCGGATCGTTAAATTCTTATCTCTCCAACATAAAAGACCATTAATATCTATCCCGTTTCGGGGATTTTTGGTGATAACTTTGGCGATAATTATTGCTGCTATCAATTAACTCCATTATTTTTGCCACTTACTCATTCTCTTGGGAATACGATACTTTTTTTTCGACTGCCGTCTTTCTGCTCTTTCTTATCTGAAAACTAATAAGCAACGCTCATTTATCTTTATTGCCTAATGTTGTAAGAAGTGGCCCATAATAGCCGCCTTAAAGGAACAGTTTGGAAAATTTACACGGAACAGAAAAATTTCCAGAAATCGGGCGTCGTAACAAGCTTAATTTATCGAGGAAGGCCTTTGTTAGCACTAATTTAACTTGAGAAGCAACTTGTAAGCGAGTAAGATACGACGTTAAGTTGACCTTTTAAAAGTTACGGTTCAAGTTTCGCTGTTTGGAGAGCGGATATAAAATGAGACAAGAGTTGAATTAGCTACGAGAATTTTCGGTAGCTTTTCCTTGATCTTTCTTAATGAATGTGTTGCCAAACTAAACTTTTGAAAAGTGATTACTGACTTTTAATAGGTTGATTAAGACAAACTGTTTCTACATATCATATGCCGTTACTGCTGTTTCTGTTGTTCATTGAATTTAGAACAAATTTGTGCTAAAAATTTATTATTTTATTTCTTTTATATTTTTTAAACTTTTGGTGGGTTTTTTAATATTATTTACAAATTTTGATTTTTTTTTTTTTGTAAAAACATTGTTTATATATTATGTTGATATCAAATATCGTTGATTTTATAATATATATATATATATATATATATATATATATATATATATATATATATATATATATATATATATATATATATATATATATATATATATATATATATATAAGTAACCAATCTAAAGTAAGAAAAAGTTTGAAAACGAAACTAAAATGAAAACGAAACAAAACAGTTTCGAAATCGCAACTAAAATTTATTACCTATTTAAACTAAAACCAAAAAGGAACTTCATAGTATTTAGAGAGCGCAATTGCAGCTACTTCTAAAACACAGATGAATTGAAACAAAAGTATTAGAATCAAGTTAATAGGAAAAACAAAAATCAAATAAAAAGTAAACCAAAAAAATTATTAAAAAAAGAATCCGGCCTGAAGACTTTTTCAAGGGTCACCCTCAGGCAGGGATTCAAATAAAGGTATTTTTTCTGTGAGGACATACAGACATAAGTCTAATAATGATTCCTCGTGACCCGAAAATCCCCTGAAATTATGCTGAAGAGATATACCATTTTAACAGAAAGGAAATACAAAATAACAAATTAGAAAAAAAATAACCACAAAGTAAAAATACAATAAAAACAATAACAATAAAAACAAAAACAGCATTAAAATTAAAATTAAAAACGAAAAGCCAGAACATACCATTCAACAGTCAAGGAAACTTTAAACAATCGATTGTGATTTCCTGTTTTTAAAATTGTTAACGGTAAATTATGTAAACAGAGGTAGGCACCCAGCGCCATCTATTGAGTGATCCAATATGCAAGTAAAGTTCTATTTTTATTTAAGCCAAAGGATTAATCCCAAACCATACCTTTTATTTGATTTTTGTTTTTCCTATTAACTTGATTCTAATACTTTTGTTATATATATATATATATATATATATATATATATATATATGCCTAAAGTGTTCTCTTGTTTCCTGTTACCCTTCCACGTATGAAGCTGTGTAAAAATTACTGCGCAATCAGTTCTACGTATGAAGTGAAAATGATCCATCCGTTGCCTTTGTCAAAGGTCAACACGTGTATTTAATCACCACGTGGCCGGAAATCCCATGTATTATAAAACTGTTGATCATTTGTCTCGTCCCTTTTCTGACTTCTGCTTTGGTTTCGAGCTGTTGTGGACGTGCCTTGTCCGCGTCTACTTGTAAATAAATTGCTTTCTCGGAATGGATATTAAAATTAATTTTAAAATGTAAAATGTATCTAAATGTCTTACTGCTTCAAACCTGCATTCTGCTTCAATCAAAATAAGCATTATATATATATATATAAACAAGCTGCAATAGGGAACAGAAAATCAAATTGTTTGTACCCGACTGAATCCACAAATTCCGTATATGTAGATACACGCAATTCCACATAGGTGGATTCACAAAATCCACATACTTTATTAATATTTTGCTTTGACCTATACGTAGTATAGCGAAAGCGTAATAATCGTCAAAAAATTCGAACTCCAGATTTTGACGAATGTCGAGTTTTAAACTCCATTGAGGTCGAAAAACACATTTTTTGAAAATGTCCGTCTTTCTGACTGTGCCAAAGATAATTCAAAAACGCTTTGAGCTAGACAGATGAAATTTGGTATTCGGTCTTCACATCAAATTTACAAATTTCTTCCATATTTTGTGTAATACTTCCACATTTTGTGTAATATTTCTTCCACATTTTGTGTGTTCAGAGGAAGTGCTACTATCTGACTGTTCGAATATAAGTTAACATGATATATGCAAAGCGGAGAGAGTTAGATATATAATATTCAGTACACAAATTTAACATCTACAATGTAGACATCTATCAAATTTTGAGCCAAATTTCACTACGTATTTACTGTCTGTTGGTCTGTTCTTTCATAAATACTTAAGCTGTATAGTTCAAATATGGTGTGACTTAATATGTCAAATTTGGTGTGGGATTTTGTGACTGCAAGTACAGTTTTGTGTGAATATTTTTTCAATCAATCGAGTAAACGTATTTGAAACACAACGTTAACGCATTAACGTTATTAATCGCATCCAGGAATTAATCGCCAAAAACCTCGCCAATGATGACACGATAGATTCAGTAAAAATTCGAAAATCACGCCAAAAGTAAATATATCGTTAACTAACAATGAGATATAAAGTGCTCTCTTGCATGACAAATTTGCTAGAGAATATGCGAGAAAGTTTTGAGAAGACCATCTCCGATGGTTTAGTTTTCACGTTTACATGTTTGCGAAAGTACAAAGAGATAGAAAGTCAACTGCTGGAAAGATTCGATTCTAAATTTGATAGATATCTAATATCTGGATGTTAAATCTTTTTTAATGTGTGTACCAAATTTAATATATCTAGCTGTCTTCGTTTTATAATTATCGTGTATACTTATATTCTATTACTAGATGAAAAAAATTATGCTGGTTTGCGTTGTGCTCAAAATTTGACAAAAATTCACTATATTAGCATAAAAAAAAAGCAAAGCAAACTTTATCAAATAAAAGTGTCTTTTGAGTCTGCTCTGTCACGGACAGACAGACAGGAATAATACTAAAAATATGTTTTTTAAGTCAAAGAGATCCAAAAATATTTATTAAACTCTCTTCTTTGATGTTTGAAATACTTTATTTGTACTTCGTACATAAGAAAATAAAAACAAGCTCTGTCTGTTTTAAACTTAAAATGCCTCTCAAATATTCAAATCGAACATAAAGATTATTTAAGAGTTTTCCACTTTAAAAATTCCCTAATTGGTCTTCTGATAGCAGCCGGCAATGCATTGAGATTTCGCAAAAGAGTTTTAAAGAAAGTTTCTTCTTTTTTTTCCCCCCTTACTTATTTATGTTTTTTTTTTCGATTTTTTTTCCAACCCAGGCCTTCAGGGTCAACTATTAAAATTCTAGAACTTCCACTTCTTATTTCTATTCAAAACCGACTAATTTTGCTCAAATAAATGATTAAACTTCAGAAATATTCAAAGTCGGCGAAAAAAGTATATCACAAACTTCATTTTCTTAATGAGCAAAAACGTTCACTTATAATAATTTTTTTTTTCATAAACATTAGGAAAAAAAAAAAGGAAGGCAGCCTAAGTTCTTTTGCATATCTGAATATCAGAATAGAATGAAGGGAAAAAAATCTCGAATTTTCATTTACTTCAAAAATGTAACATTATGATTTTTTTTCATATACCTAACGGATAGAGAAAAAAAAATGAAAGTTTTCACTTACTTTAAAAACACGTGTTAGAAGCGAATAAATATTGTAATAAAACACCCTCTTTTTTTCCCATTGTATATCGTTCTATTTTTTCTATTCATATTTCACAGCAAATCGATTTTTATTTTCTATTTTAATCCCTTATTTTTTTGTCCCAAAGACTTTTTTTTTTAACATACTTCGATATTTTAACTGAAAGCTAAAAGAAGAACTCCCCCCCCCCTTAAAAAATATTTTTAGAAGAAAGCAAGTTAGAAAAGCTTAGAACTGGGAGAGAAAATGCGAAGTTGAAAAAGAGAGGAGAAAAAAAAATCATTTTCTTTTCTCTATGCTTAAGATTTAGAAGAAAGAAAAGAAAAAAGAAAAAAGAAAATATATAATAGGGGATTTCTAGGGACAGATTTGTATAGTTGAAGAGATGGGTGAAAGTAGAGGGCTTTAAAAACTTCCTTTCTATCAAGATAGTCCAACATTTCAGCGAAATAATTGGTTGTCTCAGACATATGTTTCTGATACTGATGCTTCTTAAGTTTTAAGATTAAGGACAAAAAAAAGTATATATTTAGAAACTTCGTCTGAAATACAGATTTTGTTTCATTTCTTTGTGTTTTTTTATTTCATTCTTAATTTTGGCCCCATTGTTCGAACATAAAAATCGTTCAAGCCCAATTTGACCTCCATGCTTCCATGAAATTCGCAGTTAGTACTTCGTATGCTTCAAAGAACATAAATAAAATGTTTGGAGTTAGTACATTATTTAGATAATATAATGTCAGGTTGAAAACATAAAACGAATAATACACCTATTTTAGAATTCAAGATTCCAGTATTCTGAAACGGAAAGAAAAATTGTTTCTCTTTGTTCGTTGCGTTTTTTGATTAAAAAAGAAAAAAATTTGATTTGAGATTCATAAATCTAAATAAAAGTTAATTATTTCAAGAAATGTTTTTATGTCAGTTGAAACAATTTGAAATAAAAACAAAAAAAAACTGTATTTTTTAAATACAAATATGTAATTTATTTAATAATGCTTAGTTTTCTTAAATAAAATATGTGAAATACATAGAAATAAATATTAATGACTTTTTGTATCAAGAAGCAGAGTAAAAATTTATAATGGATACAATCTTAAAAGTACACTTAAATCATTCCTAAGTGATTTTCTAAAGTGAATAGCGTTTCAATGAATTGGCATATGAGTTTGTTACTTTTAAACATTTTGTTCTTCTCTAAGGTTTTAATTTAAAATAAATATTCCGGTCCTTAACTATGCCATAGGCAGTAAGAGTCAAGCTCAAGTGTATGGGCCCTCGAATGAGGGAACGAAAGTAATTAAGATTGGCGTAAATAATAAAGAAGTCCCCATTACCGTCTTTTATAATGATCATATTTTGCTACACACACACACACACACACACACACACACACACATATATATATATATATATATATATATATATATATATATATATATATATATATATATATATATATATATATATATATATATATATATATATATATATATATATATATATTTATATATATATATATATATATTGCTGGATATTTTTTAAATAATACGTAGATTTATATTGTAGAATAAGACTTTAGAATAAAATCCTATCCCATCTGCAAGTACTGCTCCCATTCGCAACTAACTCCAGATCATTTTTTTGACTGCCAGGCCATTATCGGTTCCCTCTTTCAACTTGGAGCACCCCCAATCGAAATCCTCCATAGCCATCGGGCTCCAGAACTTGCAGATCTTGTCACCAAGGCTTTTGGAGGACTCCAATCTTTTGCACTAGCACTGTATGCATAGACACGACAACAACAATAACAACAGACTTTAGAATATAACTTTTAGTATTATAAAAATAATTTCATTCAGGTTATTTATATTTTATTTATAAAATATGTTTTTTCGTCAGAAAAAAAAGGAAGAAATCTTTTACCATGCGAAAAAAAATCTATAATATCGCCAACATATTTTTATAGTCTCATGTGAGATTAAAAAATATACTGAAATAAATGGCATTGTTATTTTAAATTCCAGCATATTCAAAATACTGTTCGTCTCAGAGGGTCTCAGTTACATTACAATACAATTTATTCTAAAGATGTGATGACATGTTTTTCATCGTTTCATGTTTTCTGTTGTATTTTTTTAGCGTCCGAATTTAAATTTTAAAAAGTTAAAATTGATTTATATATTTGAATAATTTTGGAAAACAAATACGATGTGAGTATTTTATGATTAATTGAAACTGATTTATCTCTGGTATTTTCAGTTTAAATAATTGATGAGCCAATTTAATTTATTAATGAAAGATCATACTTGAATTATAATGTCTGTACTATCCATATGAAAGTAGTGAGCACATGTGTGGCGACGAGCATGCCCAGTCGCTCCATGCTGCATTCCTAAGAAATGAATAGTGTCTGAGCATGCTTTCCTTTTGTTCTACCAGATACGATGAATGTATCGAGATGCTCCTTTTTTTCCTTTCTCAGAGAGAGGTAGAACTTCTCGACGTGCTTCGCTTTCTACGAACAGATGCAACAAGTGTGATAAGCCACTGTTTACTCATCTTCTCGTAGATGAAGAACGTGTCGACACGCTTCCCTTTTTTTCTATCAGATGCAACGATCGTGACGAAGCACCGCTTGTTGTCTTTCTCAGAGTAAGAGACAATTTCTTGACATGCTCAAAGGTCCTTTTAACAGCTACAGAAAGAGCGTGCCAAGACGCTCTTGCTTTATCATATTAAAAAAGCTTTTTGTTCTAGTATCCCAGGAAAGGAATGTAGATATGTCCAGGATATTGTGGGGTTTCTCCACGATGTTTTTCGATATTCAAAGTGTTGCATAGCATCGAGAAGATATCATTAAAATGTTGTTTCTGTGAACAGCGCACCACTCCGCCACCACTGATAGAAGCAGGATCGACAGGATTTGTTGTGGCCAACTATTGTCTTTAGCATACTGCATCCATTAGCCAATACAGAAAACTGACAATCTCTTCGAGGCAGTTGGCCCCAGGCTAACTGACTTTCCTCCTCATCTTCCGGTTAAACAATGAGCAAGCCATCACTTTAAGAATATCTCCTCGAAATTCTCGTTCCACAATAATAGAAATACAAACAATTTAAAACTTTCAAACAGTTGGTAAACAACTGGCAATCTTTAACATCATGCCCTTCAGTGTTAAAATATTGAAGTGTGAGGAATGCCAGACTTGAAGATAGTGCGATCTATTTCAGAGAAACAGAATCTATAGCTTTCCATTTCTTCAGTGATGCACTGAATTTTTTTCCAGACAAAAGGAAAAGGTGATAAACATGATGAAGTTTTATGTACATAAAGGAAGTGCCATGAAGAAAAAAAATATTTAATTTCAAATATAAGATCTGTTTATCCAAATGATGTCAAACTCTTTTCAAAATAATGAGAACGGCAAATTCAAGTGCGATTACAGCAAAAAGTGACTTCTGAGACATGATAACGAAACGTAACTTGAAAGCCTGTTGTAGACCGGAACAACAAGTGAAATGACAGATATATCACCCGGTTTAAACGCAACCACAAATGGTGCATAGAACTGGCACCTACTTTGTTTCGTCATTTCTTGTTATTCAAACGAGTCTCTTTTTTTGCGTATTGCGCTAATTTTTTGTTGTTATTTTTACATGCGGCTTAATGAAAATTTAAAAACAGAAACCCATTTTTAAAAATATGTATGAATTTTGAGTTTGCTGTGATCCATCGTTAGGAACCTCCTGTTATAGAGCATTTTGTGCTATTATGGAATATGAAGCTCATGACCAAATATCAAAGATTGTGGAACAGTTTCTTTCTCATGGTGGTAGCAATATTGTGATTCATTGATTGTCTTTTCTTTTATAAATAAACTGTTATTTTCACAATTACTGCACTTAAATACTGTAAAAACAATTAATAAATTAATTGTCACTATGCGCGTACATTGTCCAAAACCAAACCATTGTACCAAAAAAAATTTTGTCGAAAACCGAAAGAATAGTTTAATGATGATATCGCGTCCGCGTTACAACAGAAAGGGGTGCGGTAGCTTCTAAGGGTAAAGGCCCCTGACCATCCGAGGGCAGAAATTTGACTTCTAGCTCATACGAAGATGGCACTCACACACTCGCTTACATAACCCATTTTTGCAAGGAGGCTCTTTCACACTCTTTCAGATAGAACACAGGATAAAGAACAAAGAGGAAGACTTGCTACGCCTTGGCCAGGACGCCGGCAAGAATAGTTTAAAAATAATAGCTTATAATCGTTTAGTAAATTATTAAACTATTATTATAATTGCTAAATTTGCATTTATAGGAAATTACTTCAATTGAATTATGAAAAAAATAATGACCCTTTTTAAGATTATGTGTTTTATTACTTTTTTAACAAAGTAACCGAAAGACATGATTTCATTGAGAAAATTAATTTTTGAAATCCGTTTTTTTTTTTTTTTTCCTTCTACCAATATGCCATCTCACCAAGAAAGAAAGGAAAAATGTTATTCTAGACAAAAACAAAGAATCGTATAGAGCCATCTTTTTTTGATTTTTCAATTCTCTTCATTGAGCGAGCTCCCAAAGTAAATATAATCTTGCACTTTTCTGTTCCAGCAAAAATATTTTCCCCAAGAAAACATTGAATTTTCTTGGTTTGTTATAATAATATAATAAAAATATTTCTTTCTTTTGGGAATAGATTAACTCCTTCGTTCCAAAGACAGTTATTAAATCCTCCAGGGCTTCATTATGATTCCAACTTTTTTTAACAGCTTTTCGATGTTATATTTTATTTATATAAAAAATAATTGCTCAGAAAAATAGTTCTTTAATCGTATTTACAAATCTTTTATTATCCATTTAGTTTTTCATTTTGAACGAAAGAGTTAAATTTAAAATGACGATTCCTAATAAATACATTTTTAGAGATTGAAAATTGATAGAATATTTTTATTAAATTACTTTTTATAAATTTGTTTTTATCGTCAAATAATGATGCAATAAGTTTTTAAATTTAAAAAAAAGTAATAATATTATTTTAAGTAGAAGATTTTAGATAATTGTACATGGCTACGTGTACTTTAGGAGAATTTTCATAGAATTTTCTTATTAGTTAAAATTTTGCTACAATTTCTTTATTAATTATGAGATATTCGAAATTTTTTCGTTTATCATAACGTTATTTTATCAGCTACCTTCTAATTTAAAAAAAAGTTAGATTACTTTCAGAGCAATCATTGAATTCGTTAATTATTTCTAAAAAAATTCGTTTAAATGAAATCCATTTCTTTTTAACACAAGCATTTAAATTTTTAATAGAACTTCAGTAAGAATCTTTCTTTAGAATTAGTTAGAATCTTCCATCTTTTCCCATGCTCAAAAGTTGTTGATCTAATTAATCTGAATATAATCAGAGCTATTTTATCTATTATTCCGAACTTCAGATTTTGACTGATACAAAATAAATCAGTTTTTTTTCTTGGCAATTTTTTTTTATAACTCTGTATCAAATCAGCCGAAATAATCATAATATTTCTAAAAAGAAAAGTTCTACGGTTGAAAACTTCAAAAGTTTCTTGTCAAAAAAAAAAAAAAAAAATAGGTAGCTAGTTTGTTTTAATGGGATCTTTCACTTTCTTTGCTAGCAACATTAAATTTTTTTATATATATTTTGAAAAATAAATTCTCATTTGGTTCTTTTGGACGTAACGTAGGTGTCTTAAAGTTTCCCCATGCTCAAAATTTGTCGATCTAATTAATCTGATTATAATCAGAGCTATTCTATCATTTATTCCGAACACAAGATTTTGCCTGATACAAAAAAAATCAGTTTCTTGACTTTTTTTCTTAACAATTTCTTTATAAATCTGTATCATATCAGCATAAATAATCATGGAATATCTAAAGGAAAAAGTTCAATGATTGAAGGCTTCAAAATTTTCTTGTCACAAAAAATATAATTTGTTTAAATAGGATCTTACATTTTCTTCGGAAACAACATTCAAAATTTTGTTTTTATATTTTAAAAAATAAATTTTCGATTGGTTCTTTTGGTCGATATAGAAGAAAAGGCTATCATATTTTCAAGTTTTTCCATGCTCAAAAGTTGTCGATCTATTATTATCTAATTCAGTAAATTTATATAATTTCTCTTGCGATTGAATGATTTGATTGAATTTCTTTCTATCATACTAACCTATCTTTTCTATAAAATAATGACAAAATTAATGCAAAAGGCTGAAATTACTGAATGCTGAAATGCTGACAAAATTATGCTTGATGTTGGTTTAGAGGGCAAAGTGACACGATTGGGGGAGGGATAGTTCCTTGTTCTATGGTTAGCAAGCTTAGTCACTGGGAAGGACACGTCATAATGGGAATGATACAACAAAATGCTAAAGATGAATGAGTGATCTAAATTTAAGCATAAGATGAAAGAAAAGTTGTCAGCAAAAGAGCCAATTGCTAAGCTACGAATATTTTTTTGGTACATGAGCCTATCCTATTTGCCAAAGAAAAAATTCCAAAAATCTTGTTACGATATCTTCACAATATTGTATTGCGTTTAGAGTGCAAAGTGACACGCTTGAGGGAGGGATAGTAACCATAGATAGTTCTATGGTTAGCAAGCTTAGTCACTGGGAATGACACATCATAATAGGAATGATACAACAAAATGCTAAAGAGGAATGAGTGATCTAAATTTAAGCATAAGATGAAAGAAAAGTGGTCAGCAAAAGGGCCAATTGTAAAGCTACGAATATTTTTTTGGTACATGAGCCTATCCTATTTGCCAAAAAAAAATCTTGTTATGATATCTTCACGATATTGTATGCATTTAGAATATCGAAAAGCATCATGTAAATATCATACAATGTCTTGTGCTTGATCGATTTGGCAAATTAGCTATATTATCAGTTCTATGCGATGCTTGGATTTAAAGATGAAACATTAATCGCAATATCGCATCATCATAATGATTGTTCGAGTTCGCAATAATTATCCTTTATAGTCTTCATATAGCTTCTGAAAATAAAAATAGTAAATATTAGTTAAACAATTAATAGAAACTAGTATATAAAAATTGCATATTAAATAGTATATCCTTTAAGAGATATAGATTCTCGATGGCAAAATCCTAAAATTTTGTTACGATATCTTCACGATGTTGTATGGCATTTAGAATATCGTAAAAAATCATAGAAACATCATGCAGTATCTTCTGCCAGATAGACAGGGATATGATGCTTGAGTTTAAAGATAGAATGCTGGAATCTCAATATCGTCATCAACACTTAATCATTGTTCAAGTTCGCAACGATTGTCCTTGTTAGTTTTCATATAGATTTCTGAAATAAAATTAGTAAATATTATTTAAATGATTAATAAAATCTGGTATATAATTTTCACATCTTAAATAGAATATATTTTAATAGTTATCGATACTCGATGGCAAAACCCTAAAATCTTGTTACGATCGATATCTTTACGATATTGTATGGCATTCAGAACATCGAACAGCATCATGGAAATATCGTACAATATCTTCTTGTAGATTGATAGAGTTGATTAGTTTTGTTGTCACTTCTATGTGATGCTTGAGTTTAAAGATAATGCTGTAATTTCAGTATCGTAATTTATCGTAATTAACATCATTTAATCATTATCCAAGTTCGCAACGATTGTCCTTGTTAATCTTCATATACCTTTCTGAAATAAAATTAGTAAATATTATTTAAATAATTAATAAAATCTGGTATATAACTTTCACATCTTAAATAGTATATATTTTAATAGTTATCGATTTTCGATGGCAAAACACTAAAATCTTGTTACGATCGATATCTTCGCGATATTGTATGGCATTCAGAACATCGAACAGCATCATGGAAATATCGTACAATATCTTCTTCTAGATCGATAGAGTTGATTAGTTTTGTTGTCACTTCTATGTGATGCTTGAGTTTAAAGATAATGCTGTATTCTCAGTATCGTCAACGTCATTCAATCATTATCCAAGTCCGCAACGATTGCCCTTGATAGTCTTCATATACCTTTAAAAAAACATTAGTAAATATTAGTTAAATAACTAATAGAAAGTTTATCAGTATAGGGTGCCCAAAATTAACGCAAGATTTGAATTTGCCACCATTCTTGAAGTAAAATGTTGGCAAACCTATTAAAAAACATTTGATAGTTTAGGGCTAGTAAAAACGGATCGTTCACGATAGAATAACGTGTTTTCATTGTTAAACAATATTTCAAAAATAATTAACTTTTGGCGACCACAGTTTTAAAATTTGAGTATTGGCCTCCTAGATCGTGGGATTTAACACCATTGGATTTCTTCTTATAGGGTTATTTGAAGTCAAATGTCTATGCCAACAAGCCCATAGCACACGTGCAATGATGAAAGTAATTCAACTTTGCATCAACAAATTTTGGCCATATTTTTACAAAATGGTCATGGAAAACTTCAATAAAAGAGTGCGAAGGTCACACCAAAGACTTGGTGATCATTGATCAACCAAAGACTTGGTAATCATACTTTGCATAAACACATCTTTCTATCTTGTAATGCTTCATTTTTACCAACCCTAAACTGTCCACTGCCAATTTTTTTAATAGGGTTGCTTTTGATTTACTGCACAAAAGGTGAAAAATTCAAATATTGCAGTAATTTTAGGATACTCTTTATATAACTATCACATCTTAAATGGCGTCTTTTTATAATTCTCGATCACACAATCCTAAAAAATAAAAACATCACTAAGTAAAAATAAAACATTTTATGTGTGTCTGGTGATAGCCAGCGACCAACTAAAATTGATTCCAAAACAAACTCAATTAATCCTGTCGCCCCATTTTAAAAAGTTAAAAATCTCAAAATGCATTTTAAAAATGTATCATTTTATTAAATCCTTCTATATTTTAATTATAAAAATTGACTTTTCTATCAAAATTATTAGCTCCTCTGACTCCTTGACATGAAAGGCGAAAGAAAGAAATCGTATTAAGATATGGTTTGGGGAAAATGACAGTTTAAGTAGCATCTCTGGCCTAATGCAGACTAATGGCTTTCTGTATTGAATGCAGCGACAATAATAGAAAAGTGCATTAAAGCCTTTTGATTCGGCAAACTTATTAAGAGAAAAGCAAAGCTTTTAGTTCAATGAATAATGCATGCATTATTATTAGGTGGCACAGAAAGTTACTGGAAAATATATTCTTCTATTTGAAGAATGATGTCTTTATTTGTAAATGCATTTAATTCATACGGACAAAGTGATGCAGTGAGATTACTATTCTTCCTATTCTTGTTATCAATTGAAAATAATTTGCTGCCGTTTAAAAGGCAACGGCAGTTAAATGCATTTTCAAAACTATATTCAAATGGGGATTGTTTCTACATATTTATATTTAAATATAATCTAAGCTTATACCATTTTTTTATTTAATAGAAAAATATCATTTATTTAATTGAATGATAGAAAAAGCTTTTTTATAAAATAAGTTGTATTCGAAAGCATTAATATTTTTATGAAAAAGTATTTATAAAATTGGAACACGGTGTTTTACAGTGATATTTAAATAAAGACTGCAGTTTATTTTTTATGAAAAATAATGAATATAAAAGTAATGATTTTTATAAAAGGACAATGACTTAAGGCATTCTTATCCATTTAAACGGAACTGGTGCGTTTACATTTTGAAATAATATCGAATATTCTTTATTTAGTTTAATGGATAAATATAATGGATTTAACAGAACTGAAAATGCAGCAAGAAATATGATGTGAAAAATGTGATAAAAACGAAGCATGTTTTTAAGAGATTGGTGGGAATATTCTTTCCATGATTTTTTTCGAGTTTTAATACATTAATCAGCAACTTTTGTTCTATGGTATAATGAAGGAAACTGAGAATCGATTTCAAATGGATTTATTTCCAGTAATTAGATCCCGAATTTCATAATGATAATAGTAATAATAAAAATTAAAATGCATTTATATTAATGCACTGAAAACGAATTTTGATCAAATTCGTAACCCAAGTAACATCGTTAATCTAGAAACAAAACTGTATTAAATTTATTGATTAACTAATAATTATAATCATTTTTTGAAAATAATAAAATATCTTCATCGGGGATACACCAGTGCGAAAAATATAACTATACAACGTAAAGAAAAGATTTTAAAAAATCGATTATAATCCATTGTACTCAAAAACAAGAAACAAATTGGATAAAAATGTTTAAAAATAGTATAAAGTGAGAAGAATTAAGCTCGTACAGTGCAATAATGATAATATTAGTAATTTTTGTAGAAAATTGTATAATATTGTTACGAAATATTCCGGGGTTCGTTTGGATAGTGGGGGTTATATGGTGTGAAGAACGCTCAATCACCAGGCGGCAGTAGAAAATAAAACAACGACGTTTATTTACACGAAGACACACAGGACAGCACAAAGACGACAACTATATACAGCACAGAAGACGATTATCTTCAGCCGAGACGTGCAGCATACAACAGCATACACAGCAGCATACAAAACAGCATAAACAGCAGCATACAACAGACTCTACTGCAGACAGAAGCACACAGCTTAGTTTAGCACTAGCTTCACTCCGTCGCTGCTCCGCTTACCTATGGAAGGCCAGTTCTTTACCGTCGTTTCCGACTACTCTTCGACTCCACTGGTCCACGACTACGACTCTTCAATTCACGACTCTACGATATGGTTCACGACGACTCTTCTCTGCCGCTTCCGACTACTCAATTCACCACCGGTTCGCGACTGCCCGGCAGCTGTGGCTGCCTCTTTTTATAGGTCTCAGGGGGAGGGGCTAGAAGCCTCTCAACCAATCAGGAACGCTCGAGGTGTATCTCCGTTCCTACTGGAATGATTGGGAAAATTCTCGATGTTTCGGTTATAATCTATTTTGGCACCAAAGTCGCCAAATTCGTCGCCAAGCTCTGGGACCACCTATGGAACCAACTATGCTGGGAAGCCACATCACAGATTCGTAACAATATCATATATTACCATCCAATATCGCAAAATATAGCATAATACCCTATAATATTTCAAAACAGTTTGAAATCATGTAATATTGCATGATATTGAATACTGTCATGCAATATCAAAAATGGCTGTACAACATTCAATAATATTGTAGAATATTGAATCACAATATACAACAATATGTATATTCTGTTGTGGTTCCTAAGTGAATAAATAAAAAATTCTAAATGAATTATAATAATCTATAATTTGTTAGATTTTTATTATTTAGAAATAGTACCAAACTTCTTTTTTTGATGATCATGAAATTTCAACATAGAATGGAAAAAAATATACGATAGTAAAATGTTGTATTATAAATACCATATATATTAATAAAATATTTAAATTATAATAATAAGAAATGACTTTTTAATTGTATGTACACACTTGAAACATCGAAAATCGTTCAAAATATCGATTTTTTTTTTAAATTTCTTAATAATGTCCTCTGATCCTTTAGCTTTCAAACGATACCAAGATGTTGTCAATATTCGAAATATTTCTCGAGTTATAATTATTTTTTTCAGGTGCTTTCATTATAAACTCTAGTTACGTTTTTTTTTTTAAACTCATTTTATGAAGAATGTTATTTTTCCACTATGTTGCTTCATTCAAACAATCATAACTCAATAAGAAATGAACCAAATACAATTATTTATATATCAAAATAATCTGTATGAAATAGCGGATGTCTTGTGGGTAAATCAAAGCTATATTTATAGAAATAAATTTTTAATAGCTATTTAAAAGTTCAAATTACAGAAAAAAATCTCACTTTTTCTATTCATCGTTGATGAAAAAAATTGTTAAAAAAAACTATATATTTTTGTAACTTGATTGAGGCAGACAACATGAAGACTAATATCAGGCATCATTTCCAACTAGAATTGTGTGTCTGTACAAATTTGAATTTAAGATATCATGTTTCCAAAAATATGCTAAGTAGCTCATTAAATATTAATTAATTAATTAATAATTAGTGTAATATGGTTTTTTTCTCACTGAAATGAGTATAAACATATATTACTGACCTACTGTAAAAAAAACTGGATTTTTAAAGTTAAAATTTTTTTTACAAACTTCTAGTGTGTACGTGCACCTTAAAACTATACTTGCTTCTAAAGAGATGGAACCCATTCTGAAATGTTATTGCCCTAAATTACAGCGTGCAGGCTTAGAAAGAAAACTTTACATCAAAAAGTGATGCTTACCTCTACCATGCTCGTGAAACGAGCAGTTGCCAACAGCAACTCGCCTTAGAGCTAGCTGCGTGACGTCGACTAATTGAAGTTTCAGTTTCATTTGAGATTCAAATACAGTTGGCATTGAGCCCAGCAGGATGGCAGTTTCTCTTCCATAAATCTCATTACTTCTATTTCGCGCCTTATTTTTTTACTGAAATTCCTTCCCTGCTCTTATTTAAAATTCGTTATTAGCTATTGTGAGCAGCTGACGGAAATGGCGTGCTAAGAAATAATGAAAATAAACAAGTGCGGGTGAAATTTGAGATAAAATTCTAATTTAGGTTAGTTTAAACGAAGCTGTCTAATGCAAAGTCAATTTATTTTAAAAACTGACACTTCAACGCTATGCTTGGAACAGATATGAATCAAACAAATTAATGGGAATTTAACGGAAGTTGTTAAATCTTAATGACAATGCTTTTATTTTTTAATACACATTTCATGTTTTTATTGATTTCATGTACATGAAGTATAGAAAGACTATCTATTAAAATCTTTAAAAACTTCGAACTCTAGATCTTGACAAACCTTCACTTTTCAATGTTCTCTGAGTTCGAAGAACACATCTTCGGCATTATATCTGTCCGTCCATCCGTCTGTCTGTGAACACGATAACTCAAGCATGAAATTGTATGTATGTGTTTCTTACATTGAATTGCAGATTTTTATCAAACTTTGAATTAAAATATTCACAGAAAGTATGGTAGCTCAAATGCATGTAAACATGAAAGTTACAAAATTGATGATATTAGATATACAAATTTAGTATCAAAATCGTATATCTGCATCCAATTTCGAAAGAAATCTGTGAAAAGGATATATGAAATGTCTTTCGGGATTTATTTTGTTATATATGTAAAAGCGGTGATTAAAATTGCTTCGACTTAGATAAAAAAAAAACTATATAAATTAGCAGATCTTTATTAAAATTTCTTTTAAAAAAAAGGAGTTAGAAACTTGACAGTCTATCAATCTATAATTTCAATTATATTTACAGAGACAACTCTAAAAGGGATAAACATATAAATAAAATTTATCATGTTATATTTTTGCTAAAATGGTATTTTTTGTCAAATGTTTTTTTTCAGATTGGCAAAAATGCATCCAAAATGCATATTAAATAAATTAAATTACTACAGGAAATGAAATGTTGCGATTTCATGTTAAAATTGCAATTGTGCCAAATTTTGATTTGAATCAATTGATAAAACACTTATTCTACTTTTCATCTAAAATCTATTCTTCCTTTTCTATGGTACGCTTTGAAGCTCAAAACTCTCATGCGTTTGACACTGAAAATTAAAATTTGAACAATCGGGGCATTTTCGGCTTTATCAGAGGTTCCTTGATTTTTTTAAGCTGAAGGGAGAGGGTCGCTGTAACCATGAATTTTCATGGAATTATACAATTTCTATGAATTTTTGCTTACTTTTATTCTGAAATCTTTTCAAAATTATATCAATATTAAATTCCCCATCTTGTCAATTAAGTTGCCTTAGTATCTGCATTACAAAATTAAGGTTAACTTTAAATTTCTTAATTTCATTCTATGCTTGTATTTTTGCATTTTTTTCTTCCATAATTCTTGCATCTTTAATATTTTCAATTAAATGCTTTTTGAATTTTAATCAATTTTATTCATAAATATTATAAGAACTTGGCATTAATCAGACATGTAATTTATCTGTTAAGTCTGCTTCTTGATATATTCCATTAATTCAAAAAATAATCAGCTTAGTTTAATTATTCTTAACTTCAAAATCGGGAAATAATTCTTATCTTCTTAATAAGATTGAATATTGAATTTCAAATTTTGAAGACATCTTTGATTTTTTTTTGTCTCTTCGTTTTGTTTTTCTTTTGCTCAATTTCAAATTCCATTAAAGAAGTTAGTATCATATATTTCGACATTTTATTCATGTAATATTTCCAAAAAAATGTCTTTTTATGGCAGGCAGTATAAATAAAAGAAAATTAATTTGAATATGTTCAGTCAAATTCATTTTTTTTTTCTTAATTAACCCTTCTTCGCTATATAAACAGAAATTACTTTATTTATATATCTTGTGTTCTGCAGTGGATATCCTCACATGCAAACATCGAAGATAATGAGTGTGCTAATACTTTGGCCAAAAAGGCACAAAATCTTGTCCAACATAGTTGTATCATCACACTTGCAGATGCGATCGCTGTGACCAGACGTAGACTTTTAAATCAGCCCTATAGGAAGCCTTTAATCAATGACTTTAATTTCCCTAGAAATGTAAAAACTACACTGGCTAGATTAAGAACAAATCTCTATAAGGGAATGAAGATCGTTCCTGATGGGGCATTATTGCAAAAATTATCCAGAAACTGAGCTGGCACCATCTTCTAATGCCAATCTATTACCGCAGATATCTTAAATCATGGCTGGTTAATCCACTTCAGGAGATCCTTTACAGTCTTGAAGCACCAAAGCTGGCGGCAGTGGTCCTCCGGACTTTTGGCAATATCTGAGACATTCTTTCCACACTTTCTGCATTTCCATGGAAACGACAACAACGATAGTCTTATTTATACAATTCGCTAACAATATTCTCATATTATATGCATAAGGATTTCTTGTCAAATCAAATTTTGTTACGCTCTGAATATTTCATTTAAAATTATTAGTTGCTCAGCATTGTACTTGCTTGATTTTTTAAGCCATACGCATTTATTATCAGCAACTTATAGTTAAACCTTATATAAAAATATCATTATAATTCAAAATTCTGTCTTCAGCCACATTTTACACAATTGGTAACAAAGGTCATTTGTTTATTTCAAAGAACACTCATTCTGGGTAGAAAGAAACGCAGGTGTACTTATACTCAAAGAAATAGATTGTATTTCTTAAGGAAATTTCATTCATTCTGAGCAGAAAGAAACACTTCTGTGCTTATACTCAATAAGACGGATTGTATTTCTTAAGGAAATGTCAAAGAACACTCATTCTGAGCAGAAAGAAACGCATCTGTGCTTATATTCAATGAGACAGATTATATTTCTTAAGGAAATTTCAAAGAACACTCGTTCTGAGCAGAAAGAAACGCATCTGTGCTTATACTCAATGAGACAGGTTTATTTCTTAAGGAAATGTCAAAGAACACTCATTCTGAGCAGAAAGAAACGCATCTGTGCTTATATTCAATGAAACAGATTGTATTTCTTAAGGAAATTTCATAGAACACTCATTCTGAGCAGAAAGAAACGCATGTGTGCTGATACTCATTAACACAGATTGTATTTTTTAAGGAAATTTCTTATATTAGGAAAAAATAATACGAGTAAATTAAAATTGCTTGGAATATTTTGAAATGTTTATAAATTATATACTTTATTTTTTAAAAAATAACTTATTTTGTTTTAGAGAAATTAAAAAAAAGTATTTAAGTATTTATTCTTAAGGCATATACATAAAAAAAATAATGACCCTAAGTTAATAATTCTCAAAAATGTCTAATGGAATCAGAACACCCCCCCCCCCCCGCCTTTAAAAAATAAATCCGAAACTCTTTTCTCGAATGAAATCGCATTTAATTTGATTGTTCCTTTCTTACGAATAAATGCATACGGAATGAAATGTGCCAGCAGAATTTTAGTCATATTTCTTTTTAAATATAAAGATGCCGCAGTGGAGCTTCTTAAATATTGATATCAATTAAGAAAAAGAACATGGAATCCGAGCTCTGTTTGCCTTTTCGAATTTTTCCAAGAAAGTGATATTTATTCTCCAGCTCAAGTCCATTAAAGAAAAGGGAAAGCAGTTTCTTAAGTAGATCATAAATTGAGAGAAATATCTCTAGAGTGTTTTGAAAATCATGTTTATTTTTTTTTGTCGTTGTTGTTAAATTCGGTTGGGGAGGGATTTATTGTCAATATAGAGACACTTTTTAAAAAAAATTTGTGTACGTAGTATAGAGAAAGTAAAATAATCGTCAAAAAATTCGATTTCGAGATTTTGACGAATTTCCAGGTTTCAGACCACCCTGAGTTTGAAAAATGGTCGTCTGTCTGTAACAAAGAAAACTGAAAACCCCATTGAGCTAGATGGTTGAAATTTGGTACAATGTCTTTATAACAAATTTGAAGAATTTTTATCGAATTTTTAGTGACACCTGTTCAGAGAAATTCCATTTACCAGGCTGTTCAAATATAATTTTATGAGATAATTATAAAACAGAGAGGGGAATATGGAAAAAATGTTTGCACACATTTCAAATCTATAGCTTAGACACTTGTCATATTTTGAGCTAGATACAACTATGGCTTGACTGTCTGTTTGTCTGTTTGAAACACGTGAAAGCGTTAATTTGAATTAATACAATGATTTAAATGTATCAATTGTGGATTTTTTGTCAAATTTTGTTTCAGTCGGTTGAGAAAAAAGTGTCTAAAATACAACTTTGGTTTTTTTGGGTACCAAACGCATGCCAGAAATTAATCGCCAAATAACTCGCCAAGGAAGAATGGCACGGTAGATTTTGTAAATATACTAAATTCATTCCAATGGCTGATATTTCGTAACTATTAAACGCCAATGCCATGAAAGGCGTTCTCGGCATGTCAAGCTTATTATAGAGTATGTAAGAACAATTATAGAAGATAGTTCCTTATCTTTATTTCAATACATAGTTTAAAATAGTTTTAGTTACTTAATGAAAAAAATTGTATCTTTGAAAAAATTTCATATCAAGATATAGAACATTTTAGAAAATAATATTTAATCCCTTTTAAAAGTTTCAAGATTTCGATTTTACTGTAAAAAAGGAAATACGTTTTCTGTTTATAATAAATATAATTTTTTCTGTAAGCTATAATAACTCTAATTAAATTCAAAAATACAAATTCTAAATATGTAATTTTAAAATATAATAAAATCACGAATAGAAAGAAAAAATAAAAATATAGTAGAGTTCTACTAGATGCTTACTTAAACAATTTTCCCAAAATTCCAAAAGTTGATAACATCCAAAATTTTAGACAATAATTCAGAAATAAAATTTTAATTAGTTAATTAATTATATTAACAAAAAATAACCAATACATTGAATGCGGTTATATACCCCAAGTTGCGGGAATTGGTGCCCTGTAGTCTAGACCAATTGATCTACAGCTACTAAATTTGGAACATATACATCTTGATGTGCACTTCAAAACAATTTTTGAAATTTTAATAAGAATATTAATTGATTAAAAATTAATAAGAATTTTAATTAATTATTATTAAGTTGAATTTTGCGGTTCTTCAACTGGAACTTCCGAAAATATTACTGCACACAAGTGAATGTTACATCATTTTAAAATATAAAAAAAAAAACTTGCTCTTAAATGCATAGATTCAATAACTGTGAAAAGTTTTGCTGAATTTTGATATTTTAAAATTGTTATTCATTTCTTTACAAGCCTTTTTTTTTGCGTAATTTCTATCAATTAATTGTTTTTCTAAAATTCAAATCGTTTTTATTGTCTCAACATATATTTCATCGTATGATTCTCTTCCAGTGTTGAAAGGTAGAGAAAAAGATGTAACGTAGTTTATCAGATATACAAAAAGAGATATTTTAGGGAATTTTGAGATATATGAAGAATATGTAGTTTATAAGAACAAATAAAAGACGTAAAATTACATTACTGCGAAATTTAGAAGAGAAATTAACTGCACAATTATATTTTTAATAGTACTATGATGTTATAGGATCATCTGCATATGTACATTAACTAATACAATTAAAATAACAGAGATTTAAAGTCGGAGAGTTTGATAGAATCATGGACATGGATTTGTATCCAAAAGATTTACCTGAAAACAAATATAACCAATATTATAGGCAAACCAACTGGTCGCTTAAGGCGACTGGTATTTGATAAAATGATTTCTCTCCTTATTTGTATAGTTAAGATGCAAAATAAAAAGGGTTAATGACGCTATTGACAATATTAGCACATTGGTTTTTCATGACATTACGATAATTGAAAATAACATGGCTGCGCTCTCTGTCAAAATTTCATATTTAAAACATTTTTGGGGGAGGGAGTACATGAACATTAAATTATGCATAACATTTTTTAATTAAATTAGTGTAAGCAATATTCCTAAAGAGCTAGATGGTCTCCAAAGACGTCTAGTTAGATAATATATTTTTTTTAATAATATTCGAATACAGAAAAATATGAAACTGATTATAGAGCTTATGCAAACTCTTCGTTAAAAAAAATCCAGAATGAATGAAAATTCTGAAAAATAATCCAGAATGAATGAAAATTCTGAAAAATAATCTAGAATGAATGAAAATTCTGAAAAATAATCCAGAATGAATGAATTAAATTTTTATATTGTGGTTGAAATTTCTATATTGTAAATAAAAACAGAATGAATGATTTAAATTTTTATAATGTGAATGAAATTTTTATATTATAAAAAAATCCAGAATGAGGGAAAATTCTATATAACGAAAAATAATCCAGAATGAATTAATGAAATTTCCTTATTATGAATACAATTTTTATATTATAAAAAAATCCAGAATGAATGAAAATTCTATATAACGAAAAATAATCCAGAATGAATTAATGAAATTTCCTTATTATGAATACAATTTTTATATTATAAAAAAATCCAGAATAAATTATTGAAATTACTATAATGTGATTGAATTTTTATATTGTAAAAAACTTCCGAATAAATGATTGGAATTTCTATATTGTGAAACATGCCTTTGTATTTAAAACATATTTTATGATCGTATTTAAAACGTATGTAATAAAAACATATTTTATGGTTATATTAGATAATTTTCTTACCGTATTAAATAATTTTTTCTCATCAATTTATCGAAATATTTTTCGTATCTTGTAAAAAAATCATATTTTATTTGTGATCAAAATTGATAGAAATATTTTTTTTTTTAATATTCGGTGAATAAGTATTATGAAATTTTTCTTCAATTTCAATTACTTTTACAAGCTGTTTCCATAAAACATTTTATTAAATAACTTTTTTATTTCTTTTCAATCTTATTCTTAAAAAATATATAGTTTTCTTTAAAAAAGAAAATGGATGTTGTAATATAAAAAAGATTTTTTAAATTATTTTCATTATTCAAAATGGAAATCTTCTTACAGAAAACATTAAAAAATTTAATTAATTTTATTTTATGTTTGGGTAAGATATTTTACTTCGTTTTAATGAAAAAAACTGCCATCGTATCCTTTCACACTGCGATTTAATGTTTGTTCTCTTATTTCTTTCAAACACATTCTTCGATTAAAATTTCAGACATGCCAGAGACACATCCAATTACAGAGAAGCAAAAATATTTTTTTTAAATATATTATCTAAGTCGGAAGCATTAGAATCAAAAATTTCAATTTTTACCAAAAACATATTTTCACCATGAAAAAAATCATGCATAATTTTTCATACAAATATTTACTTTCTTATAAAGGAAATATACAAAGAGACAGTATTGCAATCATCGGAAAATTTCGGACTTTTTCTAGGAGCCCTTTATTTCAGAAACCTTTGAATTCCGGACAATACATTTTTAAACTTACATCTGTCAGTTCGTCTTTATATGAATGTGATAAACCCCTAACTATTTAAGCTTGACAGATGAAATTTAGAATGTGACTTTTAAGCCAATTTTGCAGATTTTTATCAAAAACTAAATTCACAATAATTTTGACTGTGCATTTAAAGGCAAATATTATGTTGAAATAAACAAATAAATAAAATGTTAGAAAACTAGATGAATAAAATTTGGTGCACACATTTAGCATCCAAATGTTGATGCGTATGTAAAATATTAAAAAATCAGTTGAATAAAATTTGGTGCACAGATTTCGCATCCAAATGTTGATGGGTATTTAAAATGATAAAAAGTTATATTAACCGTTTAAAGGGCCATTTTTTTCTAGTCATATTATGTTGAAATATTTTTAGGCTTGAAATTAGAATAAGAAAAGAATTCATTTAGCTTATTAGATAAATTTAATTTGATTAAATCATTAATTTGGTTAATTAATAATTAAGTAACAAATCAAGACACATCATCTTGTGTGAGATAAAGAACTGAAGCATCTAAGTTTCTGTCTTTCTAAAAAAACTGTCAGAACTTATGCCAACCTACATAAATTCATACAAAGATTGATAAATTTGGTGAGAAACATACTACCCACGTCCCTAGAAAGGGTTAATAAAATTTAGTGCATAGATTTGGCGTCTAAATGATAAAAATATGATAAAAATGAAATGATAAAGTGATAAATGAATGATAAAGTTAATGAAATGATAAAGTGATAAATGAATGATAAAGTTAATGAAGTGATAAAATGTTAAATGAATAAAATTTGGTGCACGGATTTCGCATCCAAATGTTGATGGGTATTTAAAATGATAAAAAGTTATATTAATAAAAATTAATGCATAGATTTGGCATCCAAATGATAAAAATGAAATGATAAAGAGATAAATGAATGATAAAGTTAATGAAATGATAAAGTGATAAATGAATGATAAAGTTAATGAAATGTTAAAAAGTTAGATAAATAAAATGAAATGATAAAGAGATAAATGAATGATAAAGTTAATGAAATGATAAAGTGATAAATGAATGATAAAGTTAATGAAGTGATAAAATGTTAAATGAATAAAATTTGGTGCACGGATTTCGCATCCAAATGTTGATGGGTATTTAAAATGATAAAAAGTTATATTAATAAAAATTAATGCATAGATTTGGCATCCAAATGATAAAAATGAAATGATAAAGAGATAAATGAATGATAAAGTTAATGAAATGATAAAGTGATAAATGAATGATAAAGTTAATGAAATGTTAAAAAGTTAGATAAATAAAATGAAATGATAAAGAGATAAATGAATGATAAAGTTAATGAAATGATAAAGTGATAAATGAATGATAAAGTTAATGAAATGTTAAAAAGTTAGATAAATAAAATGCAATGCACAGATTTGGCATCCAGATGTTGATGCATATAAAGAAAATGTTAAAAATGTAGGTAAACAAAATTTAGATCACAGATTTGGCATCCAAATATTTATACGTATGTAATTCTATAACAGACTAAAAAGTGCTTGCTTTTTTACCTATTTGTATATTCGTCTTAATGTAGCACACAAATTGAAAAACACAATGCATAAAATAAATAAAATCTAGTACGCGATTTTAGGACTGAAATTGTAAATCTTTGTCAAATTTTGCTTGGTAAGTAAAAATACGTTTATTAATTTATTGCTTTATTTTTTAAATATAATATGAAGCCTAAAATGCTGACTTGCGGACTCCGATATTTAAAGTCATTGCACAGAATGTCTTCGGCTTTGCTCAAAGTCCAGAATTTTTATTTAATAATTAAAAAAATATCACATACTTTCCAAAAAAAAGTTTTATACCACTTCATTCGCAAAAAAAAAAAAAAAAAAAAAATGGAGTTTGGGTAAGGCCGCGACTTTCTTGTAAGATAGAGAGATGTCCTGGTGGCAAGGTCTCAGCTTCAGAATCGGAGGTCTTTAGGTTCGAGACCCAATTCCACCTGAAAACCGTCGTTCAAGCGTGTCAGGTTCACGTTAAATCCGTCGGGACCAAACGTCCTTCCACTGGTGTGGTATGGTGTGGAAGTTCGGAGAAGGGAAAGCGAGCTCAGATCTAGTCCTCGTCATCTGTCCGCAGTTCAAAATTATGAGGTTCTTCCCAAAATAGCACTAGTGTTGATTTAAGGTGTACGTACACACTAGAAGATTTTTTTTTTAAATTTTAACTTTAAAAATCCAGTCTTTTCACAGTAGGTCATTAATATATGTTTATACTCATTTCAATGAGGAAAAACCATATTACACTAATTATTAATTAATTAAATAATATTTAATGAGCTAATTAGCATATTTTTTGAAACATGATATCATAAATTCTAATTTGTATAGACACACAATTCTAGTTGGAAATGATGCCTAATAAAAGTCTTCATGTTGTCTGCCTCAATCAAATTTTAAAAATATATACTTTTTTTTAACAATTTTTTCATCAACGATGAATAGAAAAAGCGAGATTTTTTCTGTCATTTTAACTTTTAAATAGCTATAAAAAATTTATTTCTGTAAATATAACTTTGATTGAGGCACAAAACATTCGCTATTTCATACAGATTATTTTGATATATAAATAATTGTATTTGGTTACTTTCTTGTTGAGTTATGATTGTTTGAATGAAGCAACATAGTGTAAAAATATCATTCTTCATAAAATGTGTTTTTAAAAATCCGTAACTAGAGTTTTTAATAAAAGCACCTCAAGAAAAATAATTATAACTCGAGAAATATTTCGAATATTGACAACATCTTGGTATCGTTTGAAAGCTAAAGGATCAGAGAACATTATTATGCAATAAAAAAAAATATATTCAGTGTTTTGAACGATTTTCGAAGTTTCAAGTGTGTATATACACCTTAAAGTGGGATTTTAATATAATATAACTAAATAAATTCATTACGGAATATTTTTTTGCACTTTCTTTTTAATAGAAAGAAATCAGGGAGAGGGATTTCACCGAAACTTTAATTCATTTTATCCAATAAGAGTATTATACCGTTTCATTCGTGAAAAGTCTGGACTTTTATTAAGGCCGCAAATTTATGGCATGGCATTGCAGAACGATAATAACAAAACATAGCTATTTAATAGGAATCTAGCATTTCTATCGAATTAATTATGGTAATTTGCATTTTTCGGCGCCTTACTGTATTCCGACTGACATCGAAATTTGACAAAAAAACTATAATTGTAATCACACGATAACATATCATATTTCATTAAATTATACTGTGTTTGTAAATTATTGCATTTATATGCATTTTACATGCATACGAAAGTACAGACCGATGAAAGATGAACGTTTAGCGAATACGGTTCAACCCTTGACAAGTGTCTGCACTTTAAATTCTAAATTTGTGAACCAAATTTTGACCGTCAACCTCTCTAAGTTTTGTTGTTATCATGTCCACTTGTATTAGAACAGCCAGACAGATAGACAGAGTTCTTTGAAAATGTATGAGAAAGCTACGTTTTATCTTGGTCATAGTATCATATACCAAATTACAGAAGTCTAGTTCAAAGCAGTTTTGTGTTATTGTATTCACAAACAGACAGACATAATTCCAAAAATATATTTTTCAGACTGATGGAAATCTATAAGGTGGAAATTTATGAAAATCTCGATTTTAGATATTTTGACCATTATAATAATTTGTGTATAGTTCGTATATGTGAATGAATTGCTTGCTTTGGAAGATGGCATGGTTTTCTAACACAATACTTATAATTAAATTAACTTCTGCAACCATACAAAAATTAATATTTCTTATATCAATTAAGGTGTACGTACACACTCGAATTTTTTTTTTTTAATTTTAACTTTAAAAATCCATTTTTTTCACAGTAAATCATTAATATATATTTAAAATCATTTCAGTGAGAAAAATCATATTACACTAATTATTAATTAATTAAATAATATTTAATGAGCTAATTAGCATATTTTTTTGAAACATGATATCTTAAATTCTAATTTGTACAGACACACAATTCAAGTTGGAAATCGTGCCTAATATAGTCTGCATGTTGTCTGCTTCAATCAAGTTATAAAAATATGCAGTTTTTTTTAAAACAATATTTTCATCAACGATGAATAGAAAAAGCGAGATTTTTTCTGTCATTTTAACTTTTAAATAGCTATTAAAAATTAATTAATTCCATAAATATTACTTTCATTGAGGCACAAAACATTCACTGTTTCCTACACCTTAAGATTTGTATTCATTTTCTTGGCAGTTGTATAACAATTCAAACAGATAAAATATATTTACTATATGAAATTTCCTCTGTCAATAGCAAAAATTGAATCTGTAAGTCTACTTTGTTTTATTAAAATTACAGTGAATGTATTGAATTCAAAATTAGGATTCAAAGTCGTTAAAATAAATAGAACAATTTCCAAATTTGACAACAGAAGGTTTTCTTTTGTGAACAATGATTATATCTTCCTTTATACTTTAAAAAAAATATCTTAATCGTAATTATATCCACATGAAATATTTGATTATGTTATTATGTATAACTGAGGCTAAAATTATGAAAGAAAACTATGCTTAAGATGTAATTAAAACAAAACATAACCAATGTTCCTAAAGAGTCAAGTGGAACCAAAGTGGGTGTAATAGTTAGTCAGTGAATGTATGGTATATAGTTGCTAAATTGTGATGGTATTTGGTTATCATTAATTTCCGATGCCTTTTCTATAATTAAAATTATCAATTTTAGATTTCTTAAAATTTAATAACTTTGTCTTTATCATATGAAATATTTTAATTCAAAATATAATATTTATCGGCACAGTTTCATATTTATTCTTTGTAATTCCAAATACACTATTCATCTGTATTTTATCTGCTTCACGATGTTTATTTGAGTTAAAATTCAACAGGCCTTACAGTAAATAAAATCGCTTTTTCCAATAAAATCTCAATTTATTTAAAAAATCAATTTATCTTTATAATTTCTAAATATCCAATAAAATTTCTTAAAATTATGTGTCCTTACCAGACAGGAAACTACACTTTCCTTATTAATTAGAACATGAATAAGAATTTTTCAGCTGAAATATAAATAATATTCAATTAAAAAGAGTGAAATTAGAAACAAAATCTATTAAAGATTTATTATAAAGATATACATCTTTTCGGATATCCTTCAATAAAGATAAAAGCATTTAAATTCACTAAAACTTTAAAAGCATTCAAACTTATTTTTATAAAGATGCTTTGATAGAAGATTGGTTTCAAAATTTTCTTAATAGATGCATTAGAATTTCATACCATTAAGACAAGAATTTTAACTTCAAAATATTTGAAAACTCCATAGAAAATATATCGTTTTACCGCTAAGAAAAATCGATTAATCGTAACTTATTAAGGTGAATGAAAACTATTGAAGATCCTTCCCTTTTATTTAAAATGTTGAAGAGAAAAACGCTCTTATGGCAAAGAGAATCAGAAGCAATTGAGAGTCTAAAATGAATATGCTTTTCATAACTCTCTCTTGTATTGATCCAGTTAGCTGTTATGATCTTCGTAATTAAATGGTTAAAACATTTTTTTTTATTGTTAGTTTCTCAAAGTTTACACCAAAGCGAAACCTCTTATGTCGTCTGATTCAAGAAAGGTACCTTAGTTGTATTCAGACATTTTCTTTATATGTAAAAGGAAAATTAAAATTCAATGGCTGTTCGAACTTTAGAACAGTATTCAATAAGTTCAATTAGGGGTGTATTTATAACAAGTTTTGATTTAAACAGATATAAATATTGAATATGTAAAAGTTTTAAATAAAGGGGCAGAAGTTTCCATAATGTTAGCAAATATCCTAGGTGTAGCAGGGCTTATTTGGAAATAATAATTTTTAGACTCCCTGTTTACCAGTAAACCATCATCGTAGGTTTTCCCTTTTATTTATTCATTTTTAAATTTAAAATGGATTTCATTTTATCAGTAAGAAACGGCCATGAACACGCATTCAAAAAGGATATTGAGGCCACCTGTGATGCCTAGGCATCGCAGCCAAATCCCCCCCCCCCGTCGATAAGTGGAATTGATTGAATACTCATGGTGCGTGCTTTGTTTTGTAGGGATGCTCGCCCTGATAGATGATAAAACAGGACTTTTGCAAACAATCAAAGAATAACATAGCATACATTTGCTTAGTAACTATCAACTAAGAGGCTACTTCTATGTTAGTTAACCCCTTAAGAATCCGGGTATTAATTGCGATTTTTATGATAGCTGTTTCTTTCCCTTATCTTTGAAAGAGAAACTCATATGTTCAGTAATTTGAGATACCCGAATTAAAAATAATCTTGAGAATGAGCCGGTTCAAAAATGATCTGGAATGTAAGACTAACAGGACCCAAGGTGATGCGACAAACAAAAGACTCTTCATGTTAATTTATTTCCAAATTTAGTTTGAAACATATTTTAAGCACATTGACTGCCGTATCACTTACATTCACATGACAGTAAAAGTTATCAGTCAATGTAGAATCTGAGGCGAATAGAACAAGACTATTTTTTATTATATATCCTTGTTTTAACCTGTTTCTCAGCATGTGAATCGCCTGTGATTTATATACACTATTTAATTAGACATTTCCTCCTCTATTACTGTTAAAAGATAGCAAATAAGGAAGCATCTTATTACATAATCAATATGACCGGAATCACGGGCATGATCATGGTAGAGAAAGTGTTGAAAGAATGAAAAACCAATAGCGCGAGCTTTTAAATTCTTAACAGTTTTAAGCTTCTTGAATTTGAGCACAGGCTTTGCTTCTCGACTGCGAGTAAAAATGCGGAAAATGAAGTACCTTTCTCAAGAAGATACTTACACAGAAATGATACTTCATGTGAAAAAAGAACAGCTTCCAGAAATAATTGTTCTAATTAATCTTAACTTTCACTTAACAAAATATCTTATATAAATTCAATCTAAAGAATTTATCATTTATCAGTAAATTGATGTTGATATGAAGATATAAATTAACTTCATTTCCCCAATGATCAATTACTATTATTATTCCAAAGAAAACTGAGAATCTGCTTATCTTTATTATTTATTCTCATCTTCTTATTCGAGCCACCATTTTTCGAATACCCCCCCCCCTCCATCTAGTAGTTGAGAAATATTAGAATCGTAATAAGTGTTCGGAAAACTCTGTACGATAATTATAAAATATTTAAAATCGCTATTAAACGCTTTCGAAATTGAATGGAACTGAAACAATTAATCAGTTTAGAGTTTAGAGTTTTTTAACCAATAGCATTGGAATATATAACAAAACAGTTAAAAGGGCACAAAAGAACTATTAATTATGACAAAAAGTCACACTTGAAAGATTTTCAATATTCACTGCATTAGGTATTAAATATAAACCAGCGATATCGATCTTGCCCATTTTCTTCGTACCCTATCTAATAAACATCATATCTTCCTTTCTCTCCTTATAAAAATAGAAGATCTTCCATAATCCCGTGAATATCACGATTGCTCAGATATTAATTCATAAATAATAAATAAATAATCAAAAACATAAGCAGAACTTATCGTTTATAATAAAATATTTATTTATTTATTGATGTTATTTTTTTTTCTGAATCAGGAATTGCGATTTCATCATCTATTCAATATATAACATAAAGAAAAGACAAAGCGTTATAACGTTTCTTCTATTCTAAAATTTGATAGTTAAAAATGTTTCTGATTTAGTCTAATTTTTTATTCTGAGTTTTATCAGATATTAATTCCTTTAATCCAATAAAGCATAGAAAAATCTTTATTGCATGTTTAATGAAATAAGAAAGAAAATAATAAGTAATAGAATAATAAATAAGCAACGTATTAAATAAATAGAATACCAAATACATAAAATAGTAAATAGAGTAGAATAAAAAATAAATAAAATATTAAATAGAATAGAATAATATATCAATAAAATAACAAACAGAACAGAATAATAAATAAGTTACTAATCAAAAACTTAAATAAAACTCTCTTCAAGCCCTTTTTGACATTATTTTTCTCAATAAATAAATGTAGTTTATCATTTAAATTATCTAGGATACGAAAAATCTGGCTTTATAATATTTTTCTCATTCTAAAGTTCTGTAGAAAAAAATCCCTTAAAAATCCTTAATTTTTTTATTTTGAATTTTATCATCATGAATTCTATTTTTTAAACGAAAATACAAAAAAAAAGTTTTTCGTAGCATAATTAATGAAATAATAAATAAATAATATAAAATAATTAATAAATAATATAGAATAACATGCAAAAAATATTAAATAAGTAATTAATGATAATATAGGCAAAACTTTCAAACCATTTTTGATGTTTATATAATCTAAATCAACACTGAAAAGAAGAAAAAACCGTGTCTTTGCAATATCTTTGCTGTTTCCAAAATCGATAAACAAAACTCAAAAATATCTTAAAGTATCTTATTTTTTATTCGGAGAGTTTTATCAAATATGAATTCCATTATTCTAACGAAAATACAGAAAAAAATTGACAGCATAAAAATGAGAGAACTTTCTTCATCCCTTTTATTAGCTTTATTGTTTTTCTGAGATTACTTTCAACCATGCGTCGCCTGACACTCATACTCTATGCACAACTTATGTCCCTAAAGAATACAACGCACTACGCTTTCTGTCAAAAGATTTGCCATAAGTGGATTACTCGACTGTTGGCGAGTGAATTTGTTCGCCTCATCGCCAGAATTTCCTCCAGAGGATCGCATTTGTTATTCAAATGATTTGAAGACTTGCAGATAAACAAGAAAAATTCGATCATTGTTTGTTTGAGAGAAGTTTTAAAAATCAAAGGTAATTTTCTTTGATATGCAGTTTTTCAATTGCACGTCCTGTTTCAATTTTACAATTGGAAATTTACTCGAGCGAGTTGAAGGTGAAATTGAAACATGGTTTCTTCTCAGGTTTAGCAAATTCGTCTGACTTCATTTTTTTATTCGCTTTTGATATTTTTTATCGTTATTTTTCCCTTTATTTTATTTCATTAGAAGAAAAGTGCTTCCTTTTTCTTTATTGTCTACGTCTAAGAGGAACAAAACGGTTTACAAAAGATTGTATAATCAGATTACGAATGCTTGATATGCTTAGAAATCAGACGAGGTGCTTTAAATTGGAAATGGTGCCTTTTTTATTGCAAATGTCCTCCTATCTGTTATTTTAGCTCTTTAATTTTCATTCAGTGGTATTCTAGTTTGAATTCATGAATAAAATAAATTCTACTGAAATGAATAGTATTAAAATGTAAAAGTTGCACAAAACAAGAGAAGAATTTTTTTTTCTCCAATTTCTTGATATCAAACTAATTGTTTTAAAACTTATTTTTAAAGTTTGAATATCATTGGATATTCGTTTTTCTATTCTAATCTTAATTCTAATTCATCAGAGAATATAGAATCACCTGTGATAAAGTTAATGGAAATTTTAGACTCGAAAGTTTTGGAAAACGTAAATCAAAAAGTATTGTTTGAGAGTTCAAATATAATTTTTGAATTTTTAAAAGAAATATTAAGTTTAGTTTAGTTTAGTTATATTAACGTCTCTTTGTAAAGCAACACTAGGGCTATTTTGGGACGGACCTCCTAATTTTGAACCGCAGTCAGATGACGAGGACGACACCTGAAAGAAATACTAAGATAAGAAATATTAGGTTATTCATGATAACTAAACATCTGTCATTTTAAAGATTATTTAACATGGAAATCAATTAATAAACTCACCTGATGAAACTGCGGATATGTACCACTCTGTAAATTCTTTCAGAAGTCAATTTATAAAACTTATTGAACTTTTCTAATTGAGAATTGATATAGTTAAGTAAATATAAACCGCTATAAATCGAAAATTAAAACCACTTATAAATCGAATGATGGTTCCGTAATTAGTGTATAAAGTTTATTTGTTATACAACGAAGCATTACCCTAAGTGAATAATAACACGATACAAAAAAAAAATCAAATGAAATGCCTTGAAATCTTTCAAATAAGTAACAACCAAATTTCTTAGAATTCAAGGATGCCCACTATATACGGATTGTACATTATTGAATTTCATATATATATTTGAATGTCATATCTTGATATTAAAATTTCTATTTCTACAATTGCAACTGGAATATTATTCTGAAAATTTAGGTGCAATCATAAATGGAGGAAGGGGAAATATTTGACAAGATATATGTAAAATGGAATGATAATATCTGGAAAATCAAAACGAAAGACTTAACTAGATGGAAATGCAAGACAATATCATGAAAGAGGAATGTTAATGTAATGTGAAAGATTTTACTAGAAGCCTGGAAAAAAGAATGGCAACATTAAGAAAAGTGAAATATAAATCTGATGTGAGAGACTTTGGAAAATGATTGGGAAATAGAATGGAATTATCAAGAAATGTGTAATATCAATTTGATAGTCGAAAACTAAGTACTGATAATGAAAAACGATGATCCCGGATAAGTTCTATAAAATAAAACGAAAACGATGTTTTAGGAAAAGATGTATCACTATTGCGAGTAATTTCAATCTTTTTCATAAATTCATTTTAGTATTATCTTAGCCAAACGTAAGCGATTGATCGCCAAAATTAATTATCAAAGATCGCAGCTAAAAGGTTCTTTCATAACTAAAGTTCCTAGTGGCAAACGATTAATACTAAAACTCGCCAAAGGCATGCGATTTAAACAAAGTCATTCATTCTTTAAATATTTTGAAAGTTAGGACAAAAATTGAATGTATGTATTTATGAGGCGATGAAATGAAAATATAAATCACAAAATATTTTATTTTGGGTAGTTATCTCCAAACGATATGAATTTTTTTTTCTGAAAAAAAACTTAACGGAATAAAAAAAATAAACCAACAATATTTCATATATGCTATCAATGCTGATAATTGTATCAAACTCAGTTATCAAAATTGAAACAATTTTCAAAATGCTTTTTTTCCCAGACTGGTGTTATCTGTAAAATCCTGTAATGAAGGAATATAGTTTTCCATTTTAAGTAGATGTTTTGTTAATGTTCTTGTAAAAGTTATACTGAATTTTTGTTTTTTATTTTTTGTTAGGAAATGAATTTTGATCCATGAATATTTCTTAAAATAACTTATTCCATGCCTAACGCTCAAAGACAAAGCGAAAATTGTAAAAAATGCTGTCACAGAATTTATGTAAAATTAAAGGAAATTCATCGTTTGGAAGAAAAAAAAATCAATGTAAATGATGTAATCTGTTATTCGATGTTACACAATTTAAATTATGGCAAATATATTTTGAGAATCGTACGGAAAACAAAAGTCTGTTTGACTCAAAAATTAAAGTAGAAATATTTAAATCGTTACATTTATCGTTAATTAAATTAATCACATTCATATATACTGCAGGAATCTGTCCTCTTTTATCCATTAATATATTCTTTAAATTTTTAAATGAAATCTCCAATAGTTTCCATAATCAAAAAGAATTTTAATATTCGTAGAACATCCAAGTGAAAAATATATAAAAAAAACTATACAATAGAACTTTAAAATATAACTTATTCAAAATGGTATAAAACATTAATGTTTAAATATGAGGATTTGTTCAATAAAACCCTGTTACATTAACCAAATATATCTCAAATTCTGCTTAAGAAAAATTCATCTGATGAATTCATTTCCCAATGGTGTATGTATAGTTTGAATTGATATAAAAAAACAGAAGAAATGAGAGAAAATTCTAGTTCTGATTTATTACGAATTCCAGCTTCATTTACAATTCAAATCCAAACTAATTTTCCCCAAGAATGTTTCAGAAGTATCTTTTAAAATAAACATTTTCTGGGCAGATGTTTAAAACCACAGAAAACGATCCATCTTCTAAATACTTCATTTACATGATTCTTATGTAAAATGGATTGTCTCGAGATTTTTCAGCTCTATAATATGATAAATCATTCGAAGATTTATCAACCACTTATACAGTCATCTAAATTTAAATTTTTGAATGTTTTCTTCTTGTTTCGGATACAAACATATTGCTGTTCTTTAAATGAGATCAAGCATTTGGGTTACTTCCGGTGAGAAAAGTTTTGAAAGTTAAATTGCCAACATTTCTTATTCCAAAGAATTCTGTGATAACTAGGGGGGGGGGGATCTTTTCAAATTTTAAAAGGAATTGTTTCATTAGTGATTATGAATTCAAAAGTTTTATGATGTAGTTTATGTTTAATATATGCACATTATTTTATCCTTGATTTAAAATTAGAAAATCTATCGTTATAGTTAAGGAAAATTACCTTATTTTATCTAAATTGAAATAAATTATATATTCTCTAATTTTATTTCAGAAGTGTAAATTTAACTTTTTAACGTAGGTTACTGCATTAAAAAGTTATTTTTTGGAGAAATGATGATTTTATAAAACTATTATTCTTAATGTTTTATTAGGTTTCTTTATATTTTTTATTGGTTTCTTTATTCTTTTTTTCATTTGAATTTCATTTTTAAGTTTAGTTTTTTGCAGGTTGTATTGATTTTTTTTTAATTTGCATTTACATAGTTTTAATGCTATTGCTTTCACATCTCAATGTATTCTATAGTTGTTGAACTATAGAATATGTAATCTATTCAATTAGAAATATTTTGCAATTGTTTTAATTCCTCACAATGGAAAGTTTCAAAATCATTCGAACCCAAATATTTAAAGTATGGATATAAAAAACCGCTTACTTTATAATTCAGGAACTTGGTAATATATTTTTTAAGCTGTCTGCAAAATTTTAAGCAAATCATTTGATAAATCTAAACTAAAACGACTTTTGTTTTATATTTCTTTTGACTCAAAGAAAACATATTATTTCCAATTTAAAAAATCGTTTATTATTTAACTATTGTTCGTTTCAGTATTCTGAGCCGACCACTTTTCGGCAGTTCTATCTCACTAAAGGGTGACACACGGAAGAATGTGCGCCTTTTCTAGAATTTACTTTATTGCTAAATGTAAACATCTCCTCCTTTCCTCTTTCCTGTCACCCCTATTTTGCTGAATAAAATTCATCCTAACGCATGCGCAAAAGCGGGAGGGTTTTAGAATCTGTTGGCAAACAATATTATACGCTGGTTTCGTATGTTTTTTAAATCTTTTTCATGCAAAAATTTAAAAAAATATAAAGCTAGTTTAATATGTTTTTCAAAACAAAAACAAAAAATAGTCATCCAAACTTATTTTCATATCCAATTATGAAAGAATAATCTTTCGGAACATTTTTAAAGAATTTGATAACGAAATATAAAATACGTTCTACTTTAAAAAATGATGATTAGGATTATAAAGGTGATTAGGACGATTTAAAAGATGACGATGGATATTTTATGATGAAAAATATTATAAAATCTTAATTTTTACTAGCACTTATCGATATTTCCTCAAATATCAGAGTGTTCATATCGTATTATTTAAGAATTTAACTTACATTCAGAGAATAGTGGTGGATCGTCTATTAGAGTTGAAGTGTTGTTGCACAACCGACAAAAATTATATTTAAAAGTTTTTTTTTTTACCTGATTTCCTTACATTTCCTCTTTGATAGTTTAATGTTATTTGCTTGTTTTTTCAATCTGACGACGCGAAAATGGATACAAATGCAATAACTTAAATTTAAGGTAAAAAAAAAATAATGAATCAACAAATAGTAGAAACATATGTCTGAGCTGTAAGTCATGCAAGTGCATGAAATCATACCGCGCATTAAGATTTTGAAACAACTTTTTTCACAAAAAATTGAGTTACAGTGATGAATTACTTTTCTGGCATACATCTATATTACATTTAACAGACTATTTATTTCGCTCAAATTTTCAGGTATACTGGAGTGTAAGATCATTAAGCACTTTCTAATGCTTCAGATAATTCATTCAATTAAATGATTGCTTGTTCAATAATATTGAGCTACGATAACCAATTTCTTTTCTGCCATATATCTATATTTCCTCATTGAACAGAGTATTTATTTCGCTTAAAATTTCAGGTGCACGGGTTAGTAAGATCATTTAGGTTTTCTAATGCTTCTGAGAGGCTGGGATAGCCTGGTTGGTAGGGCACTGGATTCGGGTCCCTTGGGTTGCGAGTTTGAACCCCGCCGGCCTAAATTCCCCGCGTGTGTGGTGGCTGACGCTCGTAAAATCTGTCACAAAATCCTGCATGTCGAGAGTAATACCACTGGAGGTACTGGAACAGGGTGATTGCTCTCTGATTCAGGTCTAATTTACGATCTGTGGATGAGTGAATGAAATGTATGAATGAAGTCCACCCCTTAAAAAGGGTTGTGACGTGTGTGTAGCTAAGTCGTTCTCTTGGCCCTAGATGGCAATACTGTAAAAAAAGAAAAAAAAACAAGAGACGTAACCTTGGCTTAAACCACATTAGACTTCTTAAAGTCAGTGAGCTTGTCTAGATAAGAGCCATTAGAAACAACAACAATGCTTATAATGTGTGCAGTTCAAATAATCATGTTATTGTCCTACTATTTGAGCTGAATTTTCTATTCAAAATTTCAATATTTTCTACTCTATTTAATCTTTCCTTTATGAATAACCTTAATCCGTAACTGGAGACGTAAGTCAAAATGAATCCTTATTGTTCATCAGCTCTGTTTATCATGTGGTATTTTGTCATTGAATGCAATATTCTCCTCGGTATCTTCAAGTAATTCTTTCAGTAGTATTTTGGCAAAAGTCTAAGTATGAACACGTGCTTATTACCGAGTTATTCATTTTCAAAGTTTTCGTTGTTATTGTCCCTGAAACCGCTTTTAATTTGAAAAATGCAAACAGAACAAAGAAATATTCTTAAGATAATATTTCAAAATATTGTATTCTTTATTTTTGTTTGTTAAATTTTAGCAGTTATTAACCTTAGTGTCATTACGTAATATCTAACAGAAGTAAATACTCATTAAAATATTATTTATGTTTTTCTTGTAACATCTTATCAACATTTAATATTATTTTTTGGTAAATATCATAATCTAAATCTGTTAATAGACATTTAGCAGACGATTCCTCTTCAGACATTTTATAACTGCTGCTATTTTTATTTCTGTTAAAATATCATTAAAAAGTAAAAGCAAACGATTTTTTATTTGATAAACATATTTTGTTAATATTATTTCGTTTATTTTTTTGTATAATAGATGATAATCAATTGTAAACCTTCCGGAATCTGGCAATGTTTGTAATATACGCTGTTAAGTTGAAAGATTAAACAAGCCGATGGAATTCTAAAATGCTTGGAGTATTATTTTAGTTTTAAGAATTTAAGATGCACTGCAAGCTATAGTTTTAGGCTTAAGAAAACGGGTAGTTTTCTAGAAAGCATGCAAATATTTACCTTTTTAATATATTTGGTAACTATGGTTTGTGTTGTTGTTATAACTATGGAATGGATTGTGTTTCCAAAATTAATTCTAATGCTGTTTACAAAAAGACAAGAAAAAAATAATAGAAATGGAGTCTTTTGGACTCCATATATCAGGCCGCATGAGGAAATGCATGTCTCCAGTTATGGATTAAGAATTGGGATCATTGCAAATTACTGATTAGCAAATCTGATTGGAAAATTGGTTTTAAGAGCCAATTCGACTTCAAATCAAGTATGGTAGGGCTCATTCAGTTTGTCATTTTATAATAAATCTTTAGGTGTGAAACTAAATAGACATTGCACACTCACAGGATTTCTTTAAATACTTTCAACTCTTTTAAAATCCAATTTTAAGATATTAATATTAATCTCTTCTTCAAAATCACTAGAACTGTAGTCTCTAGGTTCTTCATTGATATTTTATTCAACTTAAGATCTGGAGTGTTAAGGTTAGTTGATCATGGAATTTATATTATCGAAATAAATAAAGATGGGACATTCGATCGAATTCGCTTCAATAAAATAATATTTTTTCCACATGCATATGATTAAGATTGAATTTCAAATATTTACTTTCATTGAAAATATTTCAAACTTTTATTGCCATTGGGGATATGTTTTAGAATTGGAATAAACATGATTCATTAACATTGATTCTCTTTAATAAAAATATTCCTATTCTACTTTTCACAGATATTTACTTTTATTCAATAACTTCACTGTCAAGATTTTGCAACGAAATTCTTAATAAATATAAATATTTTTCAGGGTTACTAGCAATATTTAAATATCTGTTATTCTGAAAATAAAACAATGGTATTTATCGAAGTTTTGCACCAAAAGACGAACTAAGACTTATTTTTCAAGGAATGTCTTATATAAATATTCCTGTATAAAAAGTATATATAGAAAAAAATTTTAAGTTCTTCAATAAATTCGGTCTCCAGCTTTTAAGATATCTGCACGTTTCAGGTCATCCAAAATCTGGTAATCAAGTTTTTAGAATTATATCAGTCTTTCTGTTTCTTAAAATAGAAATTCAAAGCGATTATTAGGGTAGTTGGCATGCTGTTCTTATACCAAATTTAAATAAAAGAATGACATTGATGAAAGTTTCATGGTAATTAAATAGCCAAACTTCCATAAGTAAAAGTAAGAAAATATTTTCCTTTCGATGAAATTTTGAACATATTCAGGTTGAAGAAAAAAATACCCCTTCCCACATTTTCCGAAGCATCTCATGTTGGAAACTATTAGATTACTAGCCGTATGCATAATTACATAGACCTGATAATTCAAGTTTTTAAAATATATTCTTAAAGCTTTACTTATTTTTTCTTGTTTTTTTTATATTATTTATTTTCATTTTTAAAATTAGAATTTTGAAACCAAAAAAGATGTTCCATATAAAAACACATTTCTGAATCTTTATTCATTTATTCTATATTTCCATGTGATATTCCATTATGACTTTACAATTGGTTTTTTTTTTAACGCACAGAAATCAAAACAAAATTTCTCAGGAAATGAAACTATAATTGCTTATAAATGTTACCTAAAAGCAAAAAGAACAAAATAATTATTGAACTTTTTTTTAATGGAAGAGCCTAAAACTTGTTAGCACGTTAAAAGTTTTCCGAAGACAAAAATATATCATCGAAATTCCATTCCACGAATCTTGGATTAAGTCTTATTCATCAAAACCACAAATTTATTTTCCAGATCCCGTCTTCATCTCTTCCCCCCACCACCATTTATGTAAATCCTGGAAGCAATTAGCGGCAGCACGCATGTTGCCAAATACTTTTTTTAATCTTCCATCTATTTATTCTTCCATCCGTAACTGTCTAATGCTGAAGGACTGTTTCTGAGCGGCCATTTTTACCCGAAGATATTTTTCACGATCTAACGATTGATGTTCACTGGTTTGAAATAAATTCGAATTACTTTCAGAAAATTCTCTTAGAAGAGATTGTACATTTTTTTTCTCTTCAATTTTTCATCGTCTGATGTGCAATTAAGCGAAAAAGATAAATATCGTCTGAGATTTTAACCTCCAGTAGTTGCCACGCGCACTAGAACTAAGTTAATAATATGAAAAAGCTGGTTGGTTGAACATTCGTGATTGCTAGTTATCAGAGTAAGGAAAATAATTTCTTGGGTAGTTTTATTCAGCCTTAAGCAAAAGTGTTAAGATTCTTTAATGTTAAAATAAAATGCCTGGTTGAAATATAAAAGAAATATTCTAATTTTTATTTCCAAAATTCTTTTTTTTTAATTCGAAAATATTTGAAGAGAAATTCTCTAAATCAAACCAAGATAATATAGTTTCCATTGCAATGATTTTTTTCTTATAATTTTCTGTTAAAAATAAAAATAATAATAAATTTTTAAATGCATATTCAAGATCAATCTAGGCTGTTTAATGTATCGTGTTGTTTCTTAGTAAAAAAATAATTTTAAATAAAACACATGTTGTAGAGATATGTGAAACTTAAATTATCCGTTATATCGCAATATTCGAAATTATTCGTCAGACGATTCTTTTTTAAATTCCAAAATATCAGAAGAGAAATTCTGTAAATCAAACTGGGATAGTGTAGTTTCCATTACAATGAATTATTTTTAACTTGAAATTTTCTGTTAAACATAAAAGCAAATTTTAAATTCTACACTCACGATCAAGATAGGATATTTAATTTTCTGTGTTGATCCTTAGCATAAAAATAATTTTAAATAAAATACTATTATAAAGCGGTAAAAAGTATCCCTGACATGCCAATCTTGGCGACGAAAGTTGCCGTCTTGGCGAGGAATTATGTGACTTTGGCGACAAAAGGAATCTTTTAGAAGAATCCAGATTGTCTGAACATTGTATCAACAGAGACAAGTTTTTCTCTGAAGCTTGGAGAAAGTTCTGGAACTTTCCAAAGATTACATCACTTCCTGTCAGTGACATAACTTCTTGTGGAGAGACTATAAAAAGCAAGCACTCAAGGTGTGAGTGGATTTACGGTCACGGAAACATACTGAATGCCAAGTTCTCGTAGACTGTTCTTACCGGGGACTAGGCGCCCCGTCAACCAAACTCATAGTCACCAAAGTGTGGGTGGAGTATTGGACAGCAAGCAAGCTGCAAAGCTTTTGATCGAATGTGTTCTATTATTGCGACTAACTGGCGATATTTCTTGTTGACTGATGCAAGTGCTGTTGCTTTGTGCTACTTTAGGGTTTTCATAGTAGACTTCGTTAAAATAAAGAGCTTTATTTTTGTAAGATCCTGCTTATGGGATTGCCTCCGAATACACCTACAAGGAAAATTTTGTATTAATACATATTGTAGAGAAATGTAAAAATTTTCCTATCCGTTATATCGCAATATGCAAAATTATTCGTCAGAAGGTTTTTATGATACATTTGATAGAAAGCTATACATACATTGGATTTTTTTTTAATTTAAAAAAGAAGTCTTTTGTTTTAATATAAAAATGATAATTCCAATCATCTTTATTACAATATATAGTTTGTCCTTGTTATAAACCATTGCAAAATTAATCAAATTTCTAACTAATGCTTCTGAGATTTTATAATCTTATTGTTCATTTGCTATAAAAATTTACTACAAGTACCATAGAGACAGCATTTTTCAAATAATCATTTATGTTATTATTCTCATTTTAAAGATCAAATGTCATTTCAAAAGAATATAATTTATTAAATTTCTATTTCTCTAAAAATGCCTATTTTATTTTTAATGCTTTAGATTATTCGTTCTTCTTTATTTGTTATTTTACAAGTTTATTTCATTTGAGATTATATTACATAAAGTGTTGGTAAGAGAGAAAAATCGTTTGGGATTATTTAGCATAGAAGTTACCTAGGAGAAGCCGTTTTTGGGGAATTGCTAACTAGTAAAAATTTTACGCAGAAGGTAAAGTTATCTAAACTTTTTATCCTCAAAAGAATTTTTGGTAAGAATAATTTTATATACAGAAAACCGAATTCTATTTATAAGAATTGACTAACTCTTGAAAATATGTCTGAAGTTGACATCGACTCGTTCATCACTATTATAACCGGGGGATTTTCATACATTTATTTAAAGTTATGTATAGTTAAGATAAGATTATGTATTATAATGCGCAACTGGTTTTAAATTCGCGAAACCCTTTTTATAGAGGAGATTAGCTGTGTTTTTATATTTCCTTTATTCTTTTATGCCCCCCCCCCCGAGGGCACCTCGAAATGAGGATGGGATGCTTCGGCATGGTGGTTGTATCTCGCCACGCTGGAAGGTGCTTAAATAGGTTAGGGTTCTGGCTCTTCCCATCGATGGCGGGACGTACTTCCTTCGGGAAGTGTTGTTCCGTTGCCGGCCCTTAGGACTCAACCACAGATCTCGCCGATGTTGTTGTTGCGACTGTCCGGTCATTCAGTATTTATTATCCGTGTGCCTCCGGAGTCAGTGATAGACTTTATTGTTGTACTATATACTGTACACTTATAAAACACAGTGAAAATAATTTTTGCTGAATTTATGCATTCAGAATGTATTTTGAACGACAATGCAAAATATATTTTAAATTTGTCGGTAAAAACTTTCGCAGTTAGAATAATCTTAAAAACGTTGTAAAAAAATCTTCTGATTATTCATCACTAAAGAGTCAAAGGCATATTTTGAAAACAACCCAACTGTTACTTCGAAAATAATCGGCGAAATTTATCCAATAAACATCTACAAAATATATCATTCCAGAAAAAAAATATGTCCAATTTTTGTATATGCTTAGTTCTATTAACGCCTGTTTTTTTTCTCTCTCTCTTTTCTTTTCTTAAGTAGACTCATTAACTCAACATTTATCATACTTAAAAGTGAAAAGCACATAGTCAAAAAACGAAAGGCGTAACTTCTATTTCTAGTTACACTATAAAAGCGAATTCTTTTACCCACCGACACACGTTACCGCTCGCAATTTCAAATATGTGTCAACAATCGTATTTTACATTCATAGTCTTTACATCCTTGGTTTGCAGCCAACTGGCTCTGCGAATGAAACTGCGAAGAACAGTGACGTAGATGCAAAGTCGCGGTTGAAGTTTTTTTGACAATGATTCTATTTTTAAAATTGCGTTATCAGATGGATCTGAAGAGTTGAAGACGATTACTTTGTCTCATATGACATCGCCAACAGGCAAATTTTTTATTTTTAATGTTTTAGATAATTTGTTTCTCTTTAACTCTAATTTCAATTGACTATTTTAATTGAAATCATCTTTCAGAAAGTATTCATAATAAAGAAAAATCCTTTGGGGTTATTTAAAATAAAAGACACCAAGGGAAAGTTTTGTTTATTTGAAAGTCTCTAACTGGTAAAAAAATCGACGCAGCAGGTAAGGTTATCTGAACTTGTTATCCATCTTTAGAATTTTTGGTGAAAATAATATTTTTTACAGCAGACCAAATACTATTTATAAAAAAGTGACTAAATATTTCAAAATATGCCTGAAAAAACTTTGAATAGTTCATCACTATTATATTCTTAGAATATTCAAAAAAAATTTTAAAACTGAGAATGCAATAAGTCATTTTGCATTAGTTAGTGTGTGTGTGTTAGTGTGTGTGTGTGTGTGTGTGTGTGTGTGTGTGTGTGTGTGTGTGTGTGTGTGTGTGTGTGTGTGTGTGTGTGTGTGTGTGTGTGTGTGTGTGTGTGTGTGTGTGTGTGTGAAATCGAATCCTCAAATTTAGCAAACATATATTTGAAAGGGTGGAAATGGTGGATTTTTTTGAAATTTTTATTAATTAAAAATTGAGCGAAATTGTGTTTACCGAAACTTCTGAAAATAATATAGCTCAAATATTATTTTTAAATTATGTAAAAATTCCAAAAATTATCTTTTCAAGTATTTCGGATTTTTTGTCGTATTTTTTTTTTCTTTCTTTTATTGTAAGCATATATTATAAAAAATATATTTCCTTTTTGTAGTAAAACTCAAATTATTTTTATTATTAATACTAATATTTCTCTCCTGTGCTTTTTATGTGATTGATGATCAAAATTTGGCCTTTTAATTCCATTTCCAGAAAGTTCCAGTGAGACATATCCTTTTAAAGAATTTAAATTTTGTTGTACTTATAATTAAAGTTCAAATCGAAACCAAGAAATAATGAGCATATTTTAAAGACTGAATATTTAAAATATTTAAAACACTAAATATTAAAAAGAATATTTAAAACACTGAATATTAAAAAGAATATTTAAAACACTAAATATTAAAAAGAATATTTAAAACACTGAATATATAAAAGAATATTTAAAACACTGAATATTTAGAAGAATATTTAAAACACTGAATATTTAAAATAATATTTAAAACACTGCTACTCTTCCATATAAAGAAAATTGAATTTAAGAATTTGAATTTTAAGAATACTTTTTGAGGCATACCAATTAGACCAAATCACATAAATAATTAAATGCTAGATTTAATTATTTGTGTTAGTAAATCAGTCTGTAAATACTTTCAGCATTTATTATTTTATTTGGAATAGAATAATCAAACAAAATTTTGCAACATTGAACTCAAACAGCTCTATGTAAAAGAGAATATATTCTTTCAACGTATGATCAATCTATTCTTTCTCTTTATGGCATTATAAAAATAATAAGCTAAACCTAAAACTGAATGATTTCTAAAATAGTATTTTCCTATATCAATTTTTATTTCAAACAATTTCGTGAGGAAACTGATATTTTCTCGAACAGCAAATATTGTCTACATTTCCGTTGTAAATGAAAACGATTTTTCGACAGACAAATTTTATATCTGATGTAAAAGTTAATGCTGCAGAAAAGCGGGTTTTTTACATCATAAAATAGAAGAAAATTATACGCTTTTTAATATATTGGGTTTTTTAAATAACCAGTCTTAAAGGAACACGGACTTTTTACATCATAATAGAGAAGAAAAATATTCTTAATGTGTTGTTTTTCTAATAATCAATCTAATATGCATTAGGAGGCGATAATTTTCAATTTAACAGCCACATCACAAATCTTTGTGCTCAGTAAGAAAAATTCTGCATAAAATCTTATATAATTAAGATAATATGCATTTCCTATAATTAGTATAATGCAGACATCTTTATCAGAATACTGGTTAAATAATTATTGCGAATTAATTTTCATTTTAATATTTTTGTAACAACAATTTTTAAAAACTAGTAATAATCTAAAACTAATCTATCTTTCATAATAAATAAAATCTTAAAATTGTGCTACTGCTCAAATATAAATTAAAATTAGTTTAACAGATGCATAATGTTATTGTAACGAAAAATTTCATTTTGAATGAATTTCAGAAAGAGAAGAAAAATATATAGAAAGAAAGATACTTTTCTTTGGATAACGAAATTTTAAAAAGTATATTTTTAAAAAAGGGGGGGGGGCAAAAAAATATATTTTAAAAAAAGGCAGAAAAAAACTTTTTTTTAACATGTTGACTCCTTCGAAATAAATTTTTAGAATAAATTTATGAGTTTTAGCCTTTTCAGATCATTTTAAAAAAGTATAGATATTATTTATTTTTAATCAGTGAAATATAGTCTATCTTATTAGAGAAGAATTTCTTTAAAGAAGAGAATTTTTAAAGGTACAAATTTTAACAATTTCCTTAATTAAATGACACTTATCAGAATATTTTATCTACTTTAGAACATCAAAGAGCAATTTAATGGATGGCATACATTCTCTATAGTTTAATTAAAAATAATAATATAAAACTTTTAAAAGCTTCTTGAAAAATACAGCACACTGCTTCTGAAATCTACTGGAAATTACAAATGCTATTACATTTGGAGATTTTGACATCAGCTTCGAAAAATAGATATTGATTTTTTTTATACTTTGCATTTTAATTGGAAAAATCCCAGAAAACAGCAGGAGATATTTTATATGGAAATAAAAAAAAATCATTTCATATTTTCTGAGAAAATCTTTATATTAATAAAAGAATTCTCTATTATAAATTTATAATACAATTTTACTTCAATCTTCAAAATGCCTTGAAATATTTTAATTTATAAAGATTTCTTCCGATGACAGTTGCATTTTTAACAAAATTTTAATACATCTCTTAATATTTAAAATATATTCATTGTAAAAATGCCAATTATAAAGAATTCATATATATGATTATAATTAAGTACAAAATTCTCAATTTTATTTCCGATTAAAATTTTATAAAAGTAATAAATGTTTTTGTGAGAGATATAAAGAAACAATTTTAAAAACGCTTTAGCATTTTAATTAAGATTTTTCGATTCAAAATCTTAAATTATTTAACTTTGACTTACGTGCTAAAAATTATTTTAAGTATTTGATTTTTAAAAGATGTAAAATTCAACTGATTAATTATTAGATTATTAATTTATTATTACAAATTAATTACCTAAAAGAAATAACTGTTAAATAAAGCAAATAAAAATCTTTAATTAATAAAAGATTACCAATGAGACTTTAAAATTATTTTCAGTTTCAACTGTCATAAACATTTTTTTATAATTTCACATTTTCATTAAAATAGGAAAATTAAGTAACAAAATGTTTTTGGTGCAAATAAACTATTTTTATCTAAGGAGCTTTCATATATTTAATTAATAGTAAAAGTTTTAGCCCAAATTTAACAACAAGATTAAAAATAATAATTAAAATAAGTTAAACGTTTTACTGTGCACTTATAAGAATTTACTTTTCAAATTTTCTTATCTGAAAAACTAGAAATAAATATAACATTATAATTAAAACAAAAATTTCAAAATCGCAAAAAAAATATTATGGATTATTTAAAATGAAAAAAAAAAAAATGATGGCTTTATTAATAAACAAGAAATGAAATATTTGGATTTTTTCATTCTCCCGCTCAAATTCCAATTATTGTAATTGTATTTGTACATATTTGCAAAGAAAAACTCTAGAATTCAAAATAAAAGCAAAATTAATTATTGCATTGCATTTAGGACTAATCAGATTTTTTTTCTTTGAATGTATCTTCTTATTGCAATATTTTAAATGTAAAATTTGCAATATTTATGCTCTGAAGCTCGTTGGATACATTTGATTTATAGTTTATACATAGTGTTTATACTGCTTAATATTTACTTATTTATTTATCTTTCTTTTATATTTAAGGTGCTATACTGTCTATAATGTGTCATATTTCCTTGCCTTTATTTTCTTAACCTTTTCTGTTAATAAAATTTGTATTTACAATATATTTTAAATAAGATAAAAATTTAAATTACGGTATTTATAAAAGTATAAAATTTATTTTATAAATAAAATTGTTGTTAGCCCTCTTTTTCCTATAATTATTATTATAAATGTTTACACATATCTTAATGGTAAATGGTCGAAAAGTTTGGTATCCATAAGAAAAAATATCCAGAAAAGTTTTACCTTAATAATTGTCTTCTCAATTTATATGAAAATTTCGAAGTTCATTTGAATTATGTAAAAATGAATATTTTAAAATATTTCAAATACATGATCCGGATTTGCATGCCTGTTATAAGCACCCTTGGATATTTCTATTTAGTGACCATTTATCCGGTTCTTCCTGGACATTTTTTTCTATTTCAGAAAGTAGGTTCTATTTAATTTGAATCACTAAAAATTAAGAAAAATCCAATGCACAGTTTCAGTTTCCATAGAATTTGTTGCCATAATATTTGTATATTTTAAAAATATACTTTTGCATAATTTTCAAGTGCAGTTTTCCTTATTGCAATGAAATTCAAATTATTTTCATTGCTTCCTGAAAAGCTTATATGCAGTATTTTCTTTGATTACTAAAACCCGAAAAAAAATATTCAGGATTATTATCTCAGAAATTTACAGGAGGCGTCAAGCATCAAATTGCATGATAAGCGATCTCAGTAATTTACAGGAGGCATCGGACATGGAATTGCATCATGAGGGATGTTAGAAATTTATAGAAAGGGTCAGATATGAAAATGCATCATAAGTGATATCAGAAATTTACATAAGGCTGCAGACATGAAATTTCATCAAAAGCGATCTTGGTAATTTACAGGAGGCTTTGGACATGGAATTGCATCATAAACTATTTCAGAAATTTACAGGATGGGTCAGAGAGGAAATTGCATCATAAGTGATATCAGAAATTTACATAAGGCGTCAGACAAGAAATTTCATCATAAGCAATCTCAGAAATTAACAGGAGGCGCCAGACATGAAATTGCATTGCTGCTAAAAACAATGTACAATTTGAAAATAGATGACAAATAGATTACTTCTATTAATGGAGAAAGAATCTATTAAAATTTCTCTGCTGCTTGGGAGTGGTACATAATTCAAATAACTCACGACACCGTGGCAAAAATTTTCAAAATACTGAAAGTATTGTGTCTGAAATCTAAAGTTGTTTGGATTTGTTTATCAGTTTTAATATTATTTATCTCTACTGCATTAAAGGCATTCTCTATATAACGATTAGTACAACTATCAGCCAACAAAACAATCTTTATAGATTCTTCTTTTATTAATAGTATTTCTTTTCGATTGGTTTCTTTTCTTGAAAATAAAAAAGAAACTAGTTCTCATTTTAACAACTTGCCTGGGGATTTATGACTCACTCTATACACTGCTTGATGTCCACATAGCATTTTTAAGCACTCATTTGTGATAATTTCCACTCTAATGATAAATAATTCATTAGAGTGGAAATAGAATAATTTTTAATTAAAAACAATTATTGCATTACAATTTTGAATTACATTACTATTTTAACAGCCTTACACTACGTTTGCGTGAATATTACTAATGATGTCACATTTCATGACAAAAACGAAAATAAAATTTAGTCAGCGTTTTCATTATTTAGATGAAGACTAATTAATAAACTTATATAATTATAGATATTGGTGGTACACATTTGTACAATTTCTGACGAACCTAAACTCTCTACAAGATATAGTCTTAAATAAACATATATTTTGAATTTCTGTTTAAAGAGTTTCAAATTAAATATACATTTTCAAAACTGTTACAATCTTTCACTGATGCAAATTCGTTTAGATAATAATTCATTCAATTAAAATCTGTTTTCTTTACTATATGTTTAATACTTTTCCTTCTTAAAGCACGTTGATTCTCTTTCGTTAAACGATTTAATAATTAGTTAGAAAATACTTAATTAACATAACCTGCGAACAATTAATTTTATTCCTTCCATTAATACAACACTCTTCTTTTCGAGCACGGTAGCATTTTTTAAAAGAATTTCATTTCTACTCATATTTCTTCCCTTTCTCCATTCGTTCCCCATTAGCGGGATGCGAGAGCAACAAGTGGATCCATCGGATCGACTTCTGGCAAAAGTCCAAGCTCCACTGATAAATGGGCCACCTGTTAGGCCACAATCCTTCCTCTCTCCTCCCGGCCTATCTGTTGAAGCGGGACTTAGGAACCACCTTGTTGTATCGGCGGAACTTAAAGCCCCACATCAGAATATTGCTTCGACGGATGGATTCTGTAGGGCAAGAGGTTTTATCGGTGGAAGGTTTCTTAAATTCGAATTCGGGACAAGTTAAAAATTGAAGGAAAGATTTGATTTTTAGTAAACTTGTCAAAGAGTTATGTTGTAAGAGGATGGGGGGGGGGTCAGAAGGGATATTTATAATTCGGACAATTTCCACGTATATTCCTTGATAAAGATGTTATCCTTCTAATCCAACATTATATTTGTGGACATAAAGCAAAGTCTAAAATCTTCGAGCACTTAGGTATTCATTTTCAGAATACCATAAATGAGCCTTTAGTGCTTCATACTCTAATAAAGGAAACCGAATATGGATTGTAGTTGGTTTTTTGTTGACAAATGTAAACAAAAATTATTTAAAATATAAAAGATATAAAAAATTAATATTTAAATATAAATTTAAAAATTAGAATATTAAATTTTTTTAAAAATTAAACTCAATATTCGATTATAGAGGAAAGAATTTTTTTTAAAATTTTTAAACTAATTTAATTAATATGATTAATCAGATAGAAAATCTGTAGAAAATTTAAATGTAGTGAATTTTATTAACAAATATTGAATTATTTTAAGAAATACAAAACATGATTCTTAACTTCATTCGAAGATATTTTTCAGTTCGATGAATATTTCTAATGTGAACCATTGAGATATTAACTCTACGGTCTAGGTCACAGTGAATATTCTGCATATGCAAATTAACAAATTAAATCGGTTATTTTTCAGTGTTTTAAGCACATTTAATTCCATATTAATTATGCATAAACTGTTTTGAGTTTCTCGAAAAAGATTCAAACTTGAATATAATATCAAGTTTAAAGTAAATCAAATAATCTGAAGAGAATCAAAGTTTTATATCACATGTTTTATTTTAACTCTTTATAGTGGCATTGTTTTTCAAATCTACTCACTTTGATCATCTTTCAAATTTACATGAAACGTAGGAGCTCTTTTCAGCGAGTACTTTTTCCTTCCGTTTGAGATTTTAAAAGGGCCTCAGGAATCCCATGTCACGTTATTCAGATTTAAACTTTGCATTTGTTTATTCAGTAGATCGAAAGGTTTTTTCTATCATCCAAATGATTTTTCAACATATTGTAATTTTATCGAATACAACGAATACTCTTGCACGGTTTTATTTCCATTATGTACTCAGTAATTCCAAATGTTAATTCTTATTTAAAATTCTTGGTGAAATTGTATAAAGCTAGGAGAATCAGAGTTAGTCAAATCATGATTTTAGTACGTTTCTTTTTTTGGTTCAAAATTGAGTCAAAATAAGTTTTAGCTGCCCAATACTAAATATAAGAAGTTATGAAACACAAGATTTAGAAATTTAATATTGGTATATTCATACAATTACAGTCTATACAATACAGATATCAGATTGAAAATTTATGAATCTTCGATGTAATTATCATCGTCTTGCAAAATGTGTTTCAAATATCGAGAAAATCATTTTGATGTTGTTGCTTATCCTCAAAAGATCTGGCATATGTCCGACAAAAGCTCCAGTAGGCTGTTGCCCCCCCAAGACATCAATAATAATAAGGGGATCGAATGTTAAGCCTCCTTTAGAAAGTCCAGTTCAACTCAGAAAAGAGAAAGTTAGTAGCTTCTGTTGGTCGAAAAGACTGGAACATCTTGGACAATGTCCAAGGATAGAAGTTTGTCTTTGCTCCTTTGCCTGCAGACCTTAAATGAGCATAATGGAACGGCCTCCTCGCTTTCAGTGACCCTACCAGGTGATTACTCTCCCAACGTACTTCGCCCATTCCGCCCAGGTATACCCCTTCGCCGGCCAAGACCACACTTTTTGACCTCCAGGACTTGAGGGGGATGAAAATTGTAAAGTATCTGAATCATTATCAATTCAATTGATGATTAGGAGAGAGCAGAATGTCATTATAAAGTTTCTTGTACATTTTGGTAGCACATGTCGTAAAATGATTGGAACTATACTATAATCGTTAAATGGAATCAAATCGTAATCATAGGGACAAAAATCAAGAAACAGCAAATCTCATTCACGGAAAATTAAAAAAGATCACTCGAGGATAGATATTAGACTATATCAAATATTCTTAACGCAGAAGACTATTTCATCAGAAAGATTAATATGAGCGATGCTGCTCTAGATAGCATGAAGTTGATGGTTCAGACATTGTATTTTATCATTTAAAGAATATCTTGTATTCTTGGGCAGCAATAGAAATCCTCTAGAGATTCTTAAAGTCCAAAGCCATGTCATCTGAAACATTAATAAAATTGAGACTGTTTCTGTTATTATGAGAGTTCAGCTGATGGTTCGAAATCAGCAGCTTATCACTTTAATAATTTCCTACAGTAGTTCAGTAGTGAATACAGTGGAATGATTTCCTATTGTTTGGAATTAAATCTTAATCACAAAGGATTAAATACACAAAGTTCAAATGATAGTCTTGGAGAACAAAAAACAAATTTGTTTCAGGGTTGCCATCGAAATGCTCCAGAGAATTTTAAATCAGAAAGCCATTTCATTTGAATCACTAACAAAGCTGATATTGCTTCAAAATTCATTTGAAAGTTTATACGTAGCTGCTAAACGCTTTACGAATTTATCGTACATTTTGGCTGTGAATACTTTGTGTGTGTGGTTTCTTTTCTTTCGCATCAAATCAAAATTAAGCTTCAATCCAGAAAGAGAAAGTTCCAACCACAGAGAATCAAAATAAAATTAATAGCGAACGATTCCAAAGATGGTTAAAGCAGAAGACCATTTCATCTGAGCCATCAAAAGAATAGATTATGTTTGCGACTTTCCAATTGTTGGATTTAAACTGCACATAACTGCTGTTGATAAGGTCGAAGAAATCTAAATGCTTCAAATTAATGCTGATGTTGTATTAGCTGTATTATAAAAGGGCAGAAAACTTAAGTCACAACACTAAAACATCTATAAATACAAATTAGCTGTTACAAAGTCTACAAAGTACAATCATACAAAGTATCAGATAAATAAAAAAATTAAATTTTTAACTGCTCAAATAACGTGTGTTCTAAAATATTTCGATTAATTTGTCACGAAAGCTTTAAAATTAAATTCAAAAGTTATGATATATATAATTTGAGACCATGAATGATGTAAATTGAACTGTCGGAGAAATCATAAATATAGCTCTAGGCCTTCGGACGCAGGTCATGCTGTACTTTTGCTTCTAGATCTTTCTTGAAGTTTTATACTTAATATGTTCTTTCTATTATTTGTGAATATTTCGTTATGCTTCCTTTAAGTTGTACATGTATTTTATATTTTATCAATTTTGTTATGTTCATTCCATTTAATACTTGAACATCCGGGATTTCCAACTTGAACATCTGGGTGTCTGCTCTGCACAAAGTTCGAAAATCGAATGCAATTTTTTTGTATGAGCAGATAAGCAAATGCTGTGCAACGAAATACTTAGACACAACAGTTTTAGTATAATTGATTCATTTTAGCTGTGAACCCCTTAACACTGCATTCAAGGTCAAACAAATATGCGATAATACTTTGGGAAATTTGTTTTACTTAGCGAATATCGTTTGTTGAACAAAAGCTATTTATAATGATAAATTGCCTTTGTGTTGAAATGACATCAGCGGACGTTGTAGGTATATTTAGATGTAAAATTTCTCCTAATTTACATAGAACCACAAAACATTTCCTGTGTAATCACCTTAGAAAACGATTAAAAGTCACGAAAAATGTTCAAATTCCCTGCAAAAATGCGGAAAGAACAAACTAAACAGCCTCCGGTGTCCAATGGATACCGAAGGACTTTCTAGTGTTAATTATAATTTTACGCAATATAGTGCATACAAAAATACCACAGGAACGATCAGACAGCTATTGTCCACTGCGTGGGTGTTTACTTGAAACCTTTCTTGACACACGCAGACAAAAAAGATAATATTTTTGTGTAGAATTTTTAAACACTCTGGCGCTCTATTATTAAAAGATCTCAAATTTTTATAGGAGGGAATCATTTTGCAGAAGACTAACAAATTTAACTTGAAAAATCTGGATAGTATAGAAAATATCATAATATAAAGAAGATTTCGTAATAGGGGGTAAATTAAATTTTTCGAAAAAGTTTATCAATTTCAGTACAAATGAGAAAAAAAAAATTCTTCAATCTCTCATTGTGTAAATTGGCTTTTTGATATGCAATTCTAAATTTAAGATACAGTCAACTGAAAATTAAAATAATATAGAAATAAAAAAACTTTCTTTTTCTAAAAAGTATCTTCTGTCTGTATTTTTAAGTTAATTTAATATTTATCTTGATATTTTAAATTTCTTTTTGTAATACTCCTTTATTCAAAAGATTCAAAATTTTTATTAAATAACTGCATAATATACAGAACTTTGAATATAAATTGATGCATAAAAATATGAATATAATGATTAAAATATGCAACCAGCTCTAAAAATTATAATTTTATACTATTTTGAGAAGAAAAAAATATGTGAGAAGAATGCATTTCGCTTTTTACGTCATTGCAGTTATTAAGAAACTTAAGATTACTTTTTCAAGAAATAATGAGAAATGTAATATGAAATTCTTATGATGCAGTATTCATGTTTTCTTAATTTTGCTTCTAAGAAACATAAATGAAAATGCTTCTGGTTCAGTTATTTTGCTTTGTATTCAAGTTTCGGAAAATAATTATTTTCTGTTATATAATCCTGAAACAAATATGAGCCATAAAGAAATTTCACTTTAAACGAAGGCTGATTTTTTAAAATTCTCTAATTCAAATAGATGGCAGAAAAGTATGCGGATTAGATGGTAAAAATATATTTTAAAATAAAAATATACAAACTCAGAGCATTTATAATTGCATTTGATTTGTTTTAATTCTCATCGCTTCATTTCTAAATAAAAATTGATTCATAATGTTTTGTCATCTGTTGGCTTTTTCTCTAGAAACAAATTAATGAACACTTTATTTATATGAAAATGTGTTGTTTATACGTATTAATTTATCAACTATAAATTTGTGTATTAACCCCACACTATTGGATGACTTTGATATTAACCACAAATTTTGATGCACACAATCTTATTTTAATTACGAACGAATTTATAAGCATACTCAAAGAGCATTTATAATTGTTTCTGATTCGATTTTAATTCTCATCGCTTCATTTTTAATTTATAAATGTATTTCATTCGACTTTAATTCTCATCGCCTCATTTCTAAAAAAAAATTGACTCATAATTTTCTGTCATCTTTTGGCTTATATCTCCAGAAACAAATTAATGAACACCCTATTTATATGAAAAAATGTGGTTTATACGTATTAATCTATCAACTACAAATTTATGTATTAACCCCACACTATTGGAGAACTTTTTTATTAACCACAAGCTTTCATGCACACAACCTTATTTTAATTACGATCGAATTTATAAGCATACTCAAAGAGCATTTATAATTGTTTTTGATTCGATTTTAATTCTCATCACTTCATTTTTAATTTATAATTGTATTTCATTCGACTTTAATTCTCATCGCCTCATTTCTAAAAAAAGTTAACTCATAATATTTTGTCATTTGTTGGCTTATATCTCCAGAAACAAATTAATGAACACTTTATTTATATGAAAATGTGTTGTTTATACGTATTAATTTATCAACTATAAATTTGTGTATTAACCCCACACTATTGGATGACTTTGATATTAACCACAAATTTTGATGCACACAATCTTATTTTAATTACGAACGAATTTATAAGCATACTCAAAGAGCATTTATAATTGTTTCTGATTCGATTTTAATTCTCATCGCTTCATTTTTAATTTATAATTGTATTTCATTCGACTATAATTCTCATTGCCTCATTTCTAAAAAAAAATTGACTCATAATTTTCTGTCATCTGTTGGCTTATATCTCCAGAAACAAATTAATGAACACCCTATTAATATGAAAAAATGTGGATTATACGTATTAATCTATCAACTACAAACTTGTGTATTAACCCCACACTATTGGAGAACTTTTTTATTAACCACAAGCTTTGATGCACACAACCTTATTTTAATTACGATCGAATTTATAAGCATACTCAAAGACCATTTATAATTGTTTTTGATTCGATTTTAATTCTCATCGCTTCATTTTTAATTTATAATTGTATTTCATTCGACTTTAATTCTCGTCACCTCATTTCTAAAAAAAAATTGACTCATAATTTTCTGTCATCTGTTGTCTTATATCTCCAGAAACAAATTAATGAACACCCTATTAATATGAAAAAATGTGGTTTATACGTATTAATCTATCACCTATAAACTTGTGTATTAACCCCATACTATTGGAGAAAATCGGTATTAACCATAAGCTACTAATGCACAGCTATATCTTAATTACGAACAAACTTATAAGCGTGCTATATTTGGTGTTATTTTTTTTGTTGATTAACCGATGACCTGTGGTTAATACCACACTCTACCTCTGTTTCTAGAACTCTTAGAATATAGTTCCCACTTAGTTTGGTATAGATCTAATAGATCTAAAACAAGCCTGACCAAAAAAAAATTATTACATTACAATCAGTAGCAAAAATGCATACAAATGACAAAAAAAATGATTATATATAAAATTGATAACAATGATGAAAAGAAAAAAAAATGAGCAATATCTCGAGTACATGGATGCTTTATGAATGAAAAGTGGTGACTTGCAATATGAATGAAAGCATGGAACAACATAGTATAATTCCTTTTTGCTGTATTATTAACATTAAAATAAATGAGATACTAAAGATGAATTAACAACGTTGTATGAAAAATGTGGGAGATATTGAAATACCGTAGGAATCGAACTCAAAGAAAGTTGGTATGATTGCTTTTGTTGGAGACCTACTATGAATTTTATCATGCTTATGATTATTTTTCTTGACACTGAATAGCTATAAACTCTTTCGCACCAGAGGCTTTTTTGGGAGGATGAAAATTTTCTTAGAAGTCACGAAAGAATAAAAAGACTGATGCCACTTTGTGGATTGAGTTTTCAATGCATATTCTTTGACAAGAGAAAATCATTCCGATGTTGTTTAGATTATGACACCGTAACACACTGTATTATGGGTATTTGCTTTCCAACCTGGTTTACTGGAACTGATAGCGCATCACCATACCAAAAACGAACTCAAACCTGTAATTCGAGACATCATGGAAGACAGCGAGATTGAATATGTATTGTCTGACAGCTTGTACGATTGTGCATAATATTTAGTACTTTAGACAATTCAAGCAACTGATCTTCTTTAGAAGTTCAAACAGTCAATTTTAGCAATGCTGAAACAGACTCAGGACTGGATTTTTTTTTCTTTTTGTGGCGAACTATGGTGATTACCCTTGTTGATTCCCTTCTCTTGAGAAGGTAGCTCCCCCATGTTACCTCGCCTCGCTTTTCAAAGCTACCCCAAGTGACCTCGTTAAGGACCAGTCGCTCGTTAAGTCTTCATTGAATCCGGATGCTAATAACTGATGGAGCTCCCTTGTCTCAACAATTGATGGAATTATAGATTTCTCCATAAAGGCATGTGACCATGTGAAAATCGAAAACTTATAAGCTTTGATGTAGTTATTACCATGCATTATATGAATCATTTTGACGAATAAGTTGGCATAGTATGCCCAATGTTTGATTAAAGTGATTGGCGCAAATTTGGCAGAATATAAAAAAACATAAATTTCTATTTCATCAGGCTTTGGTTAAGGTAGGTGACTACTTGAAAAGTCGATTTTTTTGCCTAATTATTTATATTTTTATTTATTATAAATTTTTGAACAATTTTCTTTATAAAACCGTTAGAATTTTGCTTCTAAATCTATTTTTTTTATTAAGATGGTATACTGATTTTCATATTTGCACTTACATATGTTTTAAGACTATTTAGCTTTACATGTTTAGTTGCTATTTTCTCAAATATAGAATATAATAGAATTTTTTTAGCAAAAACACTCATAAATTAAAATGCATATTTTTTTGTTCAAATTTGGTATAATAATATCTCAGAATGCTCCGAAGTTCCAGAACTGGACAAAAAGCGATCAATTCATTTATAAATATTTTATAGCTGCTTTAATGCTTCACAATTCGAAAAAAATCAAAAATTTCGCGTTACTTAACCCATTACTGAGGAGGTGGGGGTTCTCGGACCGCTAAAGATAGCCTTTCGGTCAACCCTATTCAATTTTTAGCTCAATCGAATGGATTGTCTACGTAGCTTCTTATTGCGTGACCTTCACAATACGTGAACTCTTTAAAATATTTCTGCAATTTCTTTCGCCAGCGGAGTTTTTAAAAATATTTCTGAAATTTCTTTGCGTGGCATCTGTGAGACCTCACCTCCCTTTGTGTTCCTGTTTTATACACGGCTTAGCAGATGGCTCTAAATCTTGCTCCTCAAAATATCATCCAATCTACTGATCCTCGTTATGAAATAGAGCTCCAAAGACTTTTAAATACAGCATAAAGTGATTTTAGTGTCGGAGTTAATTAAACAGAAGATTTTTTTTATGGAGTTCGTATTCGACTGATTCTGATTCGAATGTTCAAATATAATGAATTTTCTAGTGGTAATGTATTTTGAAAAATTTATAAAATATATTAATATACCAAGAGAAATATGTGTAGGATTTACCAGCTGATTTTTATACTAGTATTTAACATGTATGTTCAAAATGCCCTCGCAAACCGTACTATGTATTTTTACAAGTTTTTGCGTAGAAGTGACGCCGACAAAAAAAAGGGGGAGGGGGTCAATTTTACCCATTGTCATTTTTTTTTTCGAATAATTTTTTAGTTTTCCATTATATTATTTTCTATATATCTTTGTACACTGGAAAAATAAATATGATTTAAAAAGTAAAAAATAATTTTTTTTCAAGAATGTTATTTGTTGTAACATGTAATTTGAGAATAAAATGTATGCTCAAACGCAATTTTTCAGTAATAATATATTTTGAAAAATTTCTTAAATATATTTATATATCAAGAAAAATATCTGCAGAAATCATTGGCTGATTTTCATATCAATACTTTCATTAGAAAATGTAATTTAAATCTAAAGAAAATGTGGTATCGTAGACAGCACCTCCTATTTAAGTCCTAAATTTTCACCTCCCCAGATAAGAGTTAAATGATGGATAGAAATATAGTCACCCCAATATTTAAAAAATGAATAGAAATATAGCTTTTTTTTAAAAATTCTGGAACAAGGTAATAAGGTTTCTTAAGCTAACTGGGAAATTTTAAGCAAACCATTTGATAAACCAATAAACTAGATTTTGGCTCGATACCTCTTTTTAGCCAAAAAAATCAATTTTTTCCAATTTTATAAATCGTTTTCCACTTAAATCGAATATTTTAATTTCATAGATTTTTTTTCTTTTGCAAATATTTAAGAATAAGTCAAAGTAAACTGTTTTCAAACGTTTTAAAAAATTTTTACCCCGAACGTATTTATAATAACTTATTTATATAAAACATAGGTCAAAGTATCAGAGAGAATTTTCTTGATCGAAAAGATTATATTATAGTGTTTAATCTATCATATTGCGTGAATTTCCACTTCTGATCATAACTGACATTCAGATTGACATGCTCTACATATGTTTTTAGCAATTGGCTTGTGTAATCGAGTCTTAGCTTTTGGCAAATATTCAAAGTTAAATGTTTTTCTCTAACATTCTAACATGTGTAGTCATTAGTATGCAATGTAATTTAAAGAGAGCGGAAATGAGATAGAAAGTCAATTAACATCTGTCGCATCTGTCACTACTGAACTTATCTTCCACATCCGTTGGCAGAGCATACTACTCTTGTGAGCATCTGTGAACCGTGCCAACAATAATAAACAGCATAGTAGTACTTTTTCTGTGTGTCGCCTTAGTGAATTTATTCCAAAAATCGTTCTTTAACGTCATTCTTTTATGTTTGATCAAATAAGTTAAGAATTCAAATTTAGTTGTTGTGACGTATTTCGAGTCACAGGAATTCATTGATGTTACCTCACACATTTGGAAAGAAATTTATTGAGGCTGATATAAATGACTGAAGTAAATAAATAAAGCTCCAATATTTTATTTTTAGACTATTTTGTTTAGAAACTAAACGAGACTTAATTTCAAAGCACACAGTGGAATGGAAGCTTATAAAGTGAAATATCTAATAAGGTGATAATATCTTAATTTTGACTGCTGCTGAAAATTGTGAATTTTTACCTAAAATAGTTTTCAAATTGCTTATAGTAACGTATTTACTTAAAGAAATTTATGAAAAGAAAATTACAGATAAATTAATGAAAATAATTTTTTTTCAACTCTATTTACAAATTTTGGGAAACAGAAAGGGAAAAAGGATAAATTATCTAGACAATTCAAATGATTCAAATAATGAAAATGGAATTTTTAATGTATCAAGATGAAGAGATTATTCACAATGATATATAGATTAATGTGTGTAGTATACTTTGCATTTTTCTTCTTAATGTCATTGTGAAAATCGAATATAAACTTAAGACATCTTCTGAGTCATCGGATATGAGTTTAAGATATCGTCTGGTTCATAGAACATGAGCTTAAGACCTCTTTTGATTCATTGAATATGTTTTTAAGACATCCTCTGATTCACTGAATCTGAGTTTAAGACATCTTCTGATTCATTGAATATGATTTTGAGACATCTTTTGATTCATCGAATGAGAATTTAAGACATCCTTTGATTCATTGAATGTGAGTTTAAGTCATCTTCTAATTAATCGAATATGAGTTTAAGACATCTTTTGATTCCTCGAATGAGAATTTAAGACATCCTCTGATTCATTGAATGTGAGTTTAAGTCATCTTCTTATTAATCGAATATGAGTTTAAGACATCTTTTGATTCATCGAACATGAGTTTAAGACATATTCTGATTCCCTGATTTGATTTCATGTTTGGTGAAAATCTAGATTTTTGGTGGCAAAAGCATATATTAAATGTCGCCAATATTTTAAACAAAAAAGCAAGAGAAAAGTTTTCTAGTAACCCTATTCTTGTTATACATTTCAAATGTTCCTTTTTGACAGTTTGAGGTTATTGTCATTCTTAATGATGTGACTTAAAACATTAAGTAGATTTTTAATCTTTCTTTCATTTAGCTTGTTAGGTCTTGCAATAATCATATTCACAAATACACGCACACATAGTAATTTTACCTTACATTGGTTAATATAAAATTAGTCCAGACACAGATTTTCAATTTTTGGCTTAAAGATCATATTTAAAATGCATCAATCCTTTTTGAATTTTCGAATTCTCATATTTACACCAAGACTTAAGAATGGTGTGCGATTTCTAACTATGCATTCTATAATCCTGCCAACCATCTAAAAACTTGCAACTTGTATAATCACATGATTGGCCTAATTTCTACCTTGGTAAGAAATCGCTGAATAAAAAATCAGCTTTGAAAACAGCATATTTTTAAGGCGATTTCAAGTTTTCTTATATAAATTAATGTGTTGACAAACTCAGATCACCAGCGAATTTGGTTCAAAATTTAATACAGTTTTAGTATTCAAGTGATAAAAGCATATGCCAAATTCCATGCAATTAGTTCATTGATTTTTATCTGTATTGCTAACCTAAAATCCTGCGAAAGAATCTCGACTGAAATCTACTTTAATGTGCTCAATGAGTTTACCGCCAACATGGCAATATTTCTATCCTTTCTTTTCAAAAGGAATATCAAAGCAGAAAAAATATTAGCCACGCCAGTAATAAAATCTTAATATCAGCAATACATAATACAGAGAGAACTTCCCATTTTGAATATTGCTATAGAAAGAAAGAAAAATCTTTATAAAACATTTTGGCACGCGTTCGGGAAGATTTTTTTTTTTAACAGAAAAGTTAAAAGCATGCTTTATATCTAACATTTCTTTGAAAATAGCTGCAAAAGTCGACTTCAATTTCAAGTCCTCTCAAACTCAGGCGCGCATTTGAAATTTGGAATATAATATTTCATGAAATAAAAATACTTCCATGAAAACCGATATTTTTTCGTAAATTCATAAGAATTGGAAATTTTAATATACTCTTCAAAAAGAAACCACGTACTCGCATTTTAAGCGAAGATAGATAAGTTTACAACCACGCATTTGCCTGTAACTCTTTTCTGTAAAATAACTCCACTTGGCATATTAAAAAACACTTTATTTTCCTTTACTTTTAAAGTTTTAGATATACTTTATTTTTAAATTCAAGAGAGCATTTTAATTTTGAGAGTAAATACTAAACCTGACAAACCGAAGTGCAAATAATGTGATGCCGCCATGGAAATAAATAAAAATGATACTTTCTTTCAAAAATGGTGGCATCCGTTTGCTTGAACGATTTGATTCATTTCACATAATTGCTTCGTTCAAGTTTTGTAGAAGTAAATCAGAAGTTTCTCTTTCGTATTTCTTTCCTCTGAAAAAGAGATTCCTGACCAGAAAATAATTTCGTTTCAAAGAAGAAAAAAAAATTCTCACAACTCTGCAATTATGTTTGATTAACTTTTCCGCAAACTTTGTCTGCTGTAAGAGTGGGGGGTCTGTTATTCTTGTAAGAAAGCAAATGTCTGTCTTTTTCACCTTACGTGATGGGTTCTTTTGAAACAATTTCCACTGTTTACACAGGGTTTTCTTTTTTAATCCTTCCACGTTCTCCATGATACGCCTTTAATGCTTCTTATTGCTTGATTCTCATCAAGCCTCTTCTTCTAATATTTTTCTTTATAAAAGCATTTGTAGAAAGAAACAATAAATTAAAGTATTACAAATCAATCCCAGCTCCAATCTGTCTTGTTGATGGATTTTCTCACAAAGATTTTCTTTACTTTTCGGTATTCAATTTCGTATTAAGTAATAAATAGTAGCAAACGATTTTTAAATTGTGCCATTTTGAATGTTTAAACAGCTTTTTCTTTAATGATTTCGTGTTCTTCATGATACATCATACTGCTTAATACTCATTAATTCTTGATTTTCTTCTTAGTTTTCTCTTTATAATAATAATCTGCTGAAAGTGAGAAAATGAATTAAAGAATTTTAAATCAATCCATGTTTATTGTGCCTTATTGTTGGAATTTCCCGCATATAAATTCTTTACTTATTTTAATATTTTACATTGTATCAAATAATAAATCACAGCAAACGATTTTTAAATTGCTTAATTTCAAATGTCTAAATAATTTTTTTTATCCATTCCTGTTCTTTATGATACTCTTTTTAATGTATCGTGTTACTTGATGCTCGTCAAGTCCTTAATTTAATGCGTCTTTTTCTTTATAAAGACATCTATAAATGTGAGAAAATTAATTAAAGAATTTCAAATCAATCCATATTTCAGTGTGCCTTATTGTTGAATTTTCCCCAAAACAAGTTCTTTACTTATTTTAGTATTCTATATTGTATCAAATAATACATCACAGCAAATTATTATTAAATACTTTAAATTCAAAAGTTTAAACAGATTTGTTTTTATTCTTTTATGTAATTTTTGATACCGTTTTAATGTCTCGTACTTAATAACTTGATGCTCATCAGTTCCCAATTTAATCCATATCTTTTTTTCTTTATAATAAAAACGTATAGAAAGTTATTAAGTGAATTAAATAATTACAAATAAATCCATTCTTCCTATCGGACTTCTTGTTGAACTATTCTATAAATAATTGCATAATTTATTTATATATTATATTTCGCATCAAGTAATAAGAAAAAAATATTTAATATATAAAAAGGGATCTAGTTATTTGCAGAGCAAACTAAACTAAATTAGTTAGCTATTAGGACCCCTGAAAATTAATTAATTGCAAGTGATTAATATCAAAACATACTTTTTTAAAATAATCTTTATTTTCTGTAAGTTTGAAAGCCGCTTTCAGCTTGGCAATAAATAAAGTATTATGCCTGTATTTCAGTTTTGGCAATAAATAATTTGAAAATAAATTATTTTTAACTTTTTTCAATAGAATGTTTTAAATATTTGTCGTTTGCATATAAATAATGAATTGCTTTGTTTTTCTTTTTAGATATTTTATCGTCTCCATCGATCATGAAAAACTAGTCATCTTGCCAATGGAAAACTGGTAAGATTAATTTAATTTTTTTATAATTCAACATTTTAGTTTATTCTCAATTTAAGAGATTTTTCTATAAGATGAAAACTTACTGATATCTTCAGGAGTCATTATTTTTTAATGGTTCTACATAGATATACATAAAAAACATTTCTGACTCTTCTAAAATGATTTATTAATTTTCAACATTGTTTTTCTGCTGATAAGTTAAAAGTACTAAACTGTTTAGAACTATTTTCAATTTTCTACGTTGTTTTTATTCTTTTGCTAAAGGCAAATCATTTTTTGCACGAATTTTAATGCATTTTTAAATGTGTGATATTTATTTTTCTTTTCATGCTTTTAAATTTTTCATTTCTCAATTATTTTTTTTTTTGTATATTTTCTTTATTTGAGGCATAAGCAAAATAACTTTGATAAAAGTGATTTTTTAGAAAGAAATCACTAGCAAAATCTCTAATATTCAGTTTCGCTTTTTTTATTGTTACATTTCTTGCATTTTAGTTTTTAATTTTCAATTCATTATAATGAATACTTTAAATGTTATTTTTAGTCTCAGATACCGCCACATTTATGAGATATATAAATCGATTCATTTAGTATTAATATCTAAAAATATCTGTAGGGTGTTATCACTAAGAAAACGTAAGTGTACAAAATGGGAAAACTCAAGCATATTATGAATGAAGTATCTTGTAAATATTTTTAGCTAGAATTCATAAAGAGTATTCTTCATAAATTGTTTCACGAACTTAAAACATGTGCAGATAAATTTAAACGTAAAAAAATTGAAAAATAGATAATAAATGTCATGCACTTATTTTATTAAAACTGTGAATTTAGAGAATTGATAACAGTACTAGAATCTTATCTCCTTCAAACAAAAAGTTTGTATGACTAACTCAGAACAGAGAATAAACGTTTAGTTCCAAGCCAGATTAATCGTATCTTCTTAACACAGAGAAACAGACAAAAAGTAGAAATTTGCATCCTTTTTTTTTTTTTTTGTCAGACAGTTAGATCCAAATAAAATATTAACATTACAATTGTCCCATATAGCAAAAGATAATATAACCTCGTTCTTTTTCTAATAATAATAATATTGTACACTCCCGAGTATCCAGTTCGCGACTATCCGGCTTCCGTACTATCCGTCGTAGTTTTCGCTATCGTAATTAATTGAAGAAGGCAAGAATAGCAAAAGATAATATAATCACTTCGTTCTTTTTCTAATAATAATAATATTGTACACTCCCGAGTATCCAGTTCGCGACTATCCGGCTTCCGTACTATCCGTCATAGTTTTCGCTATCGTAATTAATTGAAGAAGGCAAGAATAGCAAAAGATAATATAATCACTTCGTTCTTTTTCTAATAATAATAATATTGTACACTCCCGAGTATCCAGTTCACGACTATCCGGCTTCCGTACTATCCGTCATAGTTTTCGCTATCGTAATTAATTGAAGAAGGCAAGAATAGCAAAAGATAATATAATCACTTCGTTCTTTTTCTAATAATAATAATATTGTACACTCCAGAGTATCCAGTTCGCGACTATCCGCCTTCCGTACAATTCGTCATAGTTTTCGTTATCGTAATTAATTGAAGAAGGCAAGAATAGCAAAAGATAATATAATCACTTCGTTCTTTTTCTAATAATAATAATATTGTACACTCCAGAGTATCCAGTTCGCGACTATCCGGCTTCCGTACAATTCGTCATAGTTTTCGTTATCGTAATTAATTGAAGAAGGCAAGAATAACAAAAGATAATATAACCACTTCGTTCTTTTTCTAATAATAATAATAATAATGTACACTCCAGAGTATCCAGTTCGCGACTATCCGGCTTCCGTACTTTCCGTCATAGTTTTCGCTATCGTAATTAATTGAAGAAGGCAAGAATAGCAAAAGATAATATAATCACTTCGTTCTTTTTCTAATAATAATAATAATATTGTACATTCCCGAGTATCCAGTTCGCGACTATCCGGCTTCCGTACTATCCGTCATAGTTTTCGCTATCGTAATTAATTGAAGAAGGCAAGAATAGCAAAAGATAATATAATCATTTCGTCCTTTTTCTAATAATAATAATATTGTACACTCCCGTGTATCCAGTTCGCCACTATCCGGCTTCCGTACTATCCGTCATAGTTTTCGTTATCGTAATTAATTGAAGAAGGCAAGAATAGCAAAAGATAATATAATCATTTCGTTCTTTTTCTAATAATAATAATATTGTACACTCCCGAGTATCCAGTTCGCGACTATCCGGCTTCCGTACTATCCGTCATAGTTTTCGTTATCGTAATTAATTGAAGAAGGCAAGAATAGCAAAAGATAATATAATCATTTCGTTCTTTTTCTAATAATAATAATATTGTACACTCCCGAGTATCCAGTTCGCGACTATCCGGCTTCCGTACTATCCGTCATAGTTTTCGTTATCGTAATTAATTGAAGAAGGCAAGAATAGCAAAAGATAATATAATCATTTCGTTCTTTTTCTAATAATAATAATATTGTACACGCCCGAGTATCCAGTTCGCGACTATCCGGCTTCCGTACAATTCGTCATAGTTTTCGTTATCGTAATTAATTGAAGAAGGCAAGAATAGCAAAAGATAATATAATCACTTCGTTCTTTTTCTAATAATAATAATAATATTGTACATTCCCGAGTATCCAGTTCGCGACTATCCGGCTTCCGTACTATCCGTCATAGTTTTCGTTATCGTAATTAATTGAAGAAGGCAAGAATAGCAAAAGATAATATAATCATTTCGTTCTTTTTCTAATAATAATAATATTGTACACTCCCGAGTATCCAGTTCGCGACTATCCGGCTTCCGTACTATCCGTCATAGTTTTCGTTATCGTAATTAATTGAAGAAGGCAAGAATAGCAAAAGATAATATAATCATTTCGTTCTTTTTCTAATAATAATAATATTGTACACGCCCGAGTATCCAGTTCGCGACTATCCGGCTTCCGTACTATCCGTCATAGTTTTCGTTATCGTAATTAATTGAAGAAGGCAAGAATAGCAAAAGATAATATAATCACTTCGTTCTTTTTCTAATAATAATAATATTGTACACTCCCGAGTATCCAGTTCGCGACTATCCGGCTTCCGTACTATCCGTCATAGTTTTCGTTATCGTAATTAATTGAAGAAGGCAAGAATAGCAAAAGATAATATAATCACTTCGTTCTTTTTCTAATAATAATAATATTGTACACTCCCGAGTATCCAGTTTGCGACTATCCGGCTTCCGTACTATCCGTCATAGTTTTCGTTATCGTAATTAATTGAAGAAGGCAAGAATAGCAAAAGATAATATAATCATTTCGTTCTTTTTCTAATAATAATAATATTGTACACTCCCGAGTATCCAGTTCGCTACTCTCCGGCTTCCGTACTATCCGTCATAATTTTCGTTATCGTAATTAATTGAAGAAGGCAAGAATAGCAAAAGATAATATAATCACTTCGTTCTTTTTCTAATAATAATAATATTGTACACTCCCGAGTATCCAGTTCGCGACTATCCGGCTTCCGTACTATCCGTCATAGTTTTCGTTATCGTAATTAATTGAAGAAGGCAAGAATAGCAAAAGATAATATAATCACTTCGTTCTTTTTCTAATAATAATAATATTGTACACTCCCGAGTATCCAGTTCGCGACTATCCGGCTTCCGTACTATCCGTCATAGTTTTCGTTATCGTAATTAATTGAAGAAGGCAAGAATAGCAAAAGATAATATAATCACTTCGTTCTTTTTCTAATAATAATAATATTGTACACTCCCGAGTATCCAGTTCGCGACTATCCGGCTTCCGTACTATCCGTCATAGTTTTCGTTATCGTAATTAATTGAAGAAGGCAAGAATAGCAAAAGATAATATAATCATTTCGTTCTTTTTCTAATAATAATAATATTGTACACGCCCGATTATCCAGTTCGCCACTATCCACCTTCCGTACTATCCGTCAAAGTTTTCTTTAGCGTAATTAATTGAAGAAGGCAAAACATTGCATTGCCAACATTGCCAAGGCATTAAAGATCTTCCTACGTGTCGGTCAAAATACAAGTTGTGAGAAGAAAAGAGCTGCGTTCTGATCGTTGTTCATTGTTTCGTCAGTGTGTAACGTGTCTTAATTGTTCCCGCTGTTCCTGCTTTTAACTGCACAATACGTACAAGATTCGAAATTTGTTCTTGAGATATGTTAAATGTTTTTGTAAGGATACTACAGTGAAATGTACAGAATTTGTTAAAATGTGAAGAGTTTATATCCTTTAGCTTACTTTTTCTCTAATAAATTCTTGCAGTGCAGTATAAAAACTACTAGTACAGAACATTCTATTTTAACTGCTTCTATGTTTAACTGGGCCGCGACCACGTTTATATTTTACGTAGTTTGAGATGAATGGAGGGTTTAGTATTCAATAAAAAGTGAGAAAATATGTATTGTAATAGTGAGTTTTGGTATAGAAACTTTGTCTTCTGGTATTGGTAGGCAAAGAAATGAATTCATAGAACTCCGGCTTGTCCGGCACTTTTGTTATCCGGCCTGTTCTTCAGCCACATTAGGCCGTATACTCGAGGGGTAAAACACACTAACAAATTGAGATTTTCTGCGTGGAGGTAGGGGGAAAAGTTGTAGCTTCCGGTAGATAAATTTCACTGAAGAAATTCAACGGATGAATCGCGTGAAAAAATAACATGTAAAGTTCATCCTAAGGACATCCAATTAAATTTGTGATTAAAGCAGGACATTTTAACATCCAAGTGGTAAAGAAGAAACAGAACAGAGTTAGAAAGCAAGATTTTTATGTTAAATTGAAGGGTGATTGTATCCAGTGGCACAGATAGGTTTGCTGGCACTCGAGGCAGAGTTCTAATCTCTTAACCTTATGTGCACCAAAATATAAAATAAAATTTTTTGAGAAAATTTTTATTTATTCAGTTTTTTTAAGTAAGGAAGGTATGATGTTAATGATTTTATAAACTACTATTTATGAAGGGAAAAAACAATTAACATATCATGTTATTAATAAGAGAGCCCCCACTTTAGTATAAAATGTAAGAAATATTTCTTTATAGTGATTATATTTAATAGACTTTTATTATTATTATAATAAATTATAATAAAAATAGACAGACTTTTTATTATTATAATAAAGTTTGATGAAAATCCAATTAATTACATTTCGCTCACTTGTCTCTTCCGACACTTCGAAATTTTAACATGAAACTTGTGAGTGGCAGATTTGGTCTATAATTTTTGAAATAATGTTAAAAAATTCGATACTTTTAGAGAAATTACTTTAATTGACACAATTGCTAAGCTAGAGAGTGATGCTTAAATTTATAGTGAATTTGTTGATTAGTTTGAGTTCAGAAAACTTCTCTGACGTGCTGGAACAGAATAAGGCTACCAAAAATTTTAATACTTAAGTGAGATGGAAAATCGATACCATCTTCCCAAATACCGTAAAATAATACTAAATAAATACTGTCCCATACCTCACCTGCAATTTACTACAACTAAAGTTTGTAAAAACAAGCAAATTATTTGATATATTGTGGTGGAATGAATTATGATCCGTGCAGTGGAAGCAAGAGGACGTATGTTTTAGGGAAAATTTCTTTTAATGGTCCCATTTTACACAAAACAAACACAAACATGAAAAGACAAGACATTAACGCGCATCGCATCGGAAAGCATCTTTCATTATAATTGCAATCTCAATGCACTATGGGATGCGTACCTAATCGGGAATCGCCATCGATTATCCAAAAGAGAAGATAGAATAGTAATGCAACTTCTATTGTTGTGAATATTGTTTAATATAATATACAGTATTGTACAATATACATGTGGTTATATTTGTATACATACATGTTTTGATACATATTAATTTTGTCTTGGAAAGAATATTTCAAAGCAGGCGTAGTGTGATAATTTTGACAAATTTAATTAGTTAGAAATTTCGTGGTGAATAATTTCAAATATAACTTTTAAGAATTTTTCAAGAAAAAATGTTATCGGCATCAATAAACTTTAAATAAGAAAAACAATCGCACAAAAATTTATTTTGGGATTTTTCTTTCAATACTTTTTTTTAATATTGAAAAATTCTCATAAACTTGTATAAACGATAAAATTAGGAAAGCTCTTGAGAGAATCTGGGATAATTAGTTTAAACTTCTACGATATGATGAAACAGAAACAGACTAGAAAAATATGTATCAAAACATGTATGTAAACAAATACAACCACATGTATATTGTACAATACTGTATATTATATTAAACAATATTCATAATTATGTATATTAACGATGAATATTGAATACATTGAATGTAGGTAATTCCAAAAGTAAGTTGTGTTTTCCATTTTCAACGCGGAATAGCTGAGTTCGTTAATTGAAACATACGCATTTTTTTATTCTGTTGAATTATTTGCAAGTAAGGCGAGGCATTTTCAGATCGCTGACTTATTCGGCGGTTATTTTGTTGAGAATTTTAAATGTTAAGAAATTCGAGTATCTAGGTGCATGCCAAATAGGTCGGTGATGCGAGAAACACGAATGTTTTTGAAATTCACGTGCAAATTTACGGACTTCATGCAATGATAGTTCCCAAAGCCAGAAGAGTACGGCACTTCAGTGAAGGATGGGAAATGTAATACGTCGTCATAGCTTTACCACACCAACTTAACCGAATTTCTCGAAATTCGTGCATTTAAATTTATTTTCTCTTCACTTCATTTTCTTCTGAGTTATTAGTACTATGTTATCTATTAAGTAAATTCTTTGTTGTCTAAGCATAACCACTTATAAAGTAATCTCACTGCCGTGCCCTTACCTACTATTCACCTGCTATGTCCTTGAGCTCAACAACTCCATGACACCATCTTTAATTCGGCAAATCGGCTGGTTTGGATCATTTCGTTGATTTTAAGATGCACGGATAAACAGCTTTATTGCGAGAGGCTTCGAAAACTGCATCGCGGAATACAAAATAAGCGTCGTGACATGCTCTGAGGCGAAATTTTTGCTCATTCGTACTGGCTTTAATTAATCCTCTCGCTGTCCAATACGTTCCTACGCAATTGGGCAATCCTACGTTGCCCAATTTCCACGGGCAACATAGAAGTTTCAATATTTGAGCAACTCAATATGAGGCAATATAACAATTGAGCATTTCAATATGTTTCAATATATTCTATGGGGATGCATTTTTTCGTCTATTTAGCTATGCAATCCGCTCTTTTCACGTTCATGGTTTCATTTCGGCTTTTCTGGTTTCATTCACATTTGGGTTAATACATGGCGTTAGTTGTCCGTGGTTCCAGCATGTTTGCATACTCTTTTCAAACGTCAAAGATGTCTGGCAGGAAACGTTTCGTAATTTTTAAACCTATTTTGATAAAAGAATTACACAGCGAGAGGGCTAAACAGTATTACCTCATTCAAGTACCTAAAGTCCATTCTTGTTGGCAATCAATTGAGGGGACACGGCGAAGTCAGATCCATTGTTAACATAGTATCAAACGTGGGCGGCATTGTGCTTTGACGAAGACATCCAGACACGCGTGGCGCGCTACAATAAATGCCTAAACAATGGTGGCAACTATGTCGAAAAATAGTCTGATCTTTGTAGTTCTTTATTTAGTAAAGGTTATTCCAAATTAGTGTTTCCTTTCTTACATCATGATATACGTAGCATAGAAAAAGTTTAGTAATCATCAAGAAATTCGAACTCGAGATTTTGACAAATCTCCGCTTCTCAGAGTTCAAAAAGCACATTTAAAAATGTATGTCTGTCTATCTGTTTGCGACAAAGATAACTCAAAAATGCTTATATATATAGACAGATGAAATTTGGTAAAAAAACATTCCATCAAATTTGTAAATTGCTGTCAAATTCTGAGGAAAATCCGCTTAGACGAAGTCTGTCTGTCCTACAGTTTGAATATAATCTAACATGATAACTACAAAAGGAATAGAGATAAATATGCAAAATTCGATGAACAAAATTAGCATTTATAGTCCAGACACCTGTCAAATTTTCAGCCAATTCTAACAAGAGATTGACCGTTCATTGGTCTGTACTTTTAGAGAGACATAAATGCCATAATTCAAAGTTGTAATGTCTTAAATATATCAAATTTGGTGCATGAGTTTGTAACTGGAAGTGTAGTTTTGAGACAGATGAAATTTGGTATAAAAACGTTCCATCAAATTTGTAGATTTCTGTCAAATTCTGAGGAAATTCCGCTTAGAGGAATTCTGTCTATGCTGCTGTTTGAATATAATCTAACATGATAACTACAAAAGGAATAGAGATAAATATACAAAATTCGATGAACAAAATTACCATTTGTAGTCCAGACACCTGTCAAATTTTCTGCCAATTCCAACAAGAAATTGATCGTTCATTGGTCTGTACTTTTAGAGAGACATAAATGCGATAATTCAACGTTGTAACGTCTTAAATATATCAAATTTGGTGCATGAGTTTGTAACTGGAAGTGTAGTTTTGAGACAGATGAAATTTGGTATAAAAACGTTCCATCAAATTTGTAGATTTCTGTCAAATTCTGAGGAAATTCCGCTTAGAGGAATTCTGTCTATGCTGCTGTTTGAATATAATCTAACATGATAACTACAAAAGGAATAGAGATAAATATACAAAATTCGATGAACAAAATTACCATTTGTAGTCCAGACACCTGTCAAATTATCTGCCAATTCCAACAAGAAATTTATCGTTCATTGGTCTGTACTTGTAGAGAGACATAAATGCGATAATTCAACGTTGTAACGTCTTAAATATATCAAATTTGGTGCATGAATTTGTAACTGGAAGTGTAGTTTTGATTCAGATTGTATTTCGGTCAGTTAGGTAAAATACAAATTCGATTTTTGTATACTATTAGCCACATGCCAGTGATTAACCGCCAAATAATTCGCCAAGGGTGACAGGATTGATTCAGTAAAGATCCGAAATTCACGTCAAAGGTTAATATTTCGTAATTATTGTACGCCAATTCCATACAATATGTTTTCCAGGATAACACCTTTCTTAGAAGATATGCGAGAAAGCTTTGAGGAGACCGTTCCTGTAGTTTGAGTTGCTAAATGGAACTTATTTCCTGGATTAACCTACATATATTATAATATTGCACAATATTGTACTGATATTATTGTTACAAAATTTTCTTCTTCTACAAATACCGCTAATCAATCGCTACTTCAGCAGCTTGCTTGCTTGCTGTCTAATCCTCTCCAAAATCTCTTTACTTGTCGGCCACTCCGACTCCTCTCACACACAACTTCTGACGATACACACGACTTCTTCCCAGCTTCAGAGTGCTCGTCTTTTATAGTTTCGGGAGGCGGGGATAGAATCTTCAGACCAATCAGGGCGTACCTGGGTGTATCTCGGTTATTACTGGATGGATCGTGAAACTTCTCGAACTTTCCGGTATTATCCATTTAATCTCCAAACTCGCCAAATTCATCGCCAAGTCGCCAAATGGTCGCCAAGCTCAGCGCGCACAGTACAGATCTTACAAAGGTTTTAACGGTTTTTCCAGGATGACACTATTCGAGCCGGAAAGCAAAATTACAGATTTGTAACATTATACTTGGTGGTCCAGTCGAAATATTAAAGCTCTTTCTTTAAATCTTTTAAATTAACTTTTCCTTTGAAGATGAAAGTGAAAGTTATTTTCTTAGTAAAATAATTTTGAGTTCTTCTAAAACTTATAGTTACTACATCATCAAACGTAAATCAATAATTTTTTACTTATTCTTTCTTTAACCTCAAGCGTCTCATTATTCATTACATATATCCGATAACCAGAACATAAGGGAGAAACCTTTTAATATATTGGCTTTGGTTTTCAAGCAAGAATATCAATAAAAGTCTTTCAAAATAAATTAATGCGATGTAAAAATCTTTTAAACGTTTTATCGTTGGATGAAGATATCGATTTTTTTTTCTTCTTCCATTGAAACAGATAGTCCATTATGTCAATGAAGAAAATGAAAAAAGAGACCTGATACTTAAAAACTCTTTATATTGTCCTCTCGTATTATCTTTCATATGATAAGACGCTAAAAAATTTCGGATAAAATTTAGTATAGCTTTTCATTTCTTTGAAGCAAACTGTTTGCTTTTATAATTGGATATAGTTCTTGTTTTCGTATCTATGATATTGATTTAAAAACAAATTTATTATGAAATATTACCCATTGTTCAAAAGTTTTGAACTTTAATAGAAAAATATACTAAAAATGTCCCATATAAAGACTGATTATAATAAGAGTATATATAGATTTGAATTTCAAAGAAAATTCTTGGCAAAGCATAACTTGTGTAACTATTAAGACCCCAAGGAATCGATTTATTAAGGGAAGAAAATAGTTCCTATATTCGTCACAGACGTAAGTGTGACAGAACGCCATACTTAAAAAATACCCAACAAAATTGTTATGATATATTCATAATATTGTGCAAGATTCAGAATATTGAAAGACATTATTAAATATCGCATAATATCTTGTACTAATCTCGCACGGGCCGTTAACAGAAAAAGCGCCATACAAATTTTAAAATATGGACCGTTTATATAATTGACTAATATTTGATGGTTATTTTTACAATTTTTTTAATTCCTACTTTTTTTTACTACTATTGTGCCTTTTGCACCAAAAGTCATATGAATTTGATTTATGGAAAAACGTTTTTCTTTTAATTTTTATCCTTGTAATTTTTTTATGGTGGTTGGCTTTTAAAATAGCTTATATGCTCTGTTAATACAGATAATATAATCGGGTCAAATGACTGTATTAAAATTTCCCTCACATCAACACTGATATGAGGGTAATATCATTTTTAGAATATCAATGGTAAAAATATCATTTATTCCTTAAATAAATTATAGAAAAAAATATCCTTTATTCCATCAAAAGAAACCGTGAGCTTTAAAAGCAATTGGTCTTATACATATTTTTTAAAGAACCACGCTGAAACGCTGATTTTTTAAAGAACCAAGTTCATCAATTTTTATTTCATTTGGAGCCATGCTTTCTTATCTTTAGTCATAGTTTCTCAAACCCATAGCAAAGTTTTCTATAACTAAGCATCTTTAAAATAACAGCTAACCCTACGTTTCTGGGCAAAATTAAAACATTGAATAATACAAAATGGAAAAATGTCAAACTCCCAGCATATTAGAATTTTTCTGAAATGTGCTTGATTATTTTCAAAAATATTTTTCTAATGCAAATGCAGACTAACAGAAAATAAACGCTTGATAGCATAAGAAATAAAATATTATCTAATGCTTATGAAACTCTACTTCAGGCTTTTCATTCTTAAATAAGGATTACTTCCATATTTACAGCAATCAGTGTTTATCCTAATAAATAAAATTATGAGCATTTTGTTTTAATATTTAATGGAATATGTATGATGTTTATTATTTATTTATCTTTCCTCTGGGTTGGCTCTTTAACGATAAACTTTACTCCTCTTCATAATGATGACGTCCCTTCGGGATTTCAATTACCTCAACATTAATCTCCTTCTTTATTAATAGAGTTAACTCCAACGTTTGGGAAACTTTTTACGAAACTTTTGATAATAACAAAGGAGAGTCTGCTATGTTAGAGTTTCCCATGGGAAAGGTGCTGATAAATATATTAAATAGGATTGTTTCAAGCGTTATGAGATAAAACAAGGCATAAAATAATGGAAAATGGTATGCTTCAAATGTGCCTAGTTGTTGAATAAAACGTTTCAATGTTCAGCTACAACTCCGTGGAAGGTTGCTCGTAATTTTTTGTTAATTCTTAGATATTCAGTAATCTTTTGTTTATCGGGGTAAGTTATGCTTTATATACGTTTAAGAATAAATATCTAGTATGTTATTTGTTTTTCATTTTGTTTATCATGATAATTTGGAAACTGAATAAAAGTTGTATGAAATGCAATGAATGAGTTCATTAACTGTTCCCTAATACATTGCTTTTGCTAATGTGTCGTTTTACTAAGTTTCTTTCGTCATCTTCAATGAAGTGTCGACTCCTTTGAATTTACAACACATGAGTTTTTCCTTTTAAGGGAAAAAACTAATAAAAACTGTTATATACATTACTTTCACTAGTAAATATATCTAAAGACTCGTTTTAATAGCATTACGAATTTGTAGAATTACTTCTCTACTTAATTTGTTTTATGGTAAAAAATAACTTTATACAGATTTTAATGGCTGTTGAATGAATATTAACTCAACACCCTCCCCCTCACTCTGGCCTGAAGACATTGACGGAGAATTTAGTGATTTTGGCGATAAAAACAAAGGTTCCAGAAGCGAAAGGGGTTTTCGATATATTAGGAGTAGGACCGATGACACAATATCCTTCTAGAGTCTTTCTTGTTCTGTCACGGAATTTATAAAAAAAATCACAGCGATACAGACTTGAAGAGGAGTCAATAGATGAATCTAGGGAAATAATTGTCAAATGACTGAGTAGTCTTTAGAGTGTTGATTGCCAATGAATCAACTGGGAAAGCTCTGTATTTTTCCGGTTTTTAATAAAGATTTCTTTCTTGTGAGTTTCTGATTTCAAAGTATACTGTATTGTGCACTCTTCGCTTCTGTTTTGTTAACATTTTATTGCGTTTTTCTATAGAATATCAGAATCAACATAATATGTATATAACATATCATATCATAATATCGTTATCAACATAAATAAAACATTAAAATTTTTGTATCCATAAGATATATAAGATTTCAAATTCTAACTCATATTAGTAAAGTGGCAAGAGATTCCGTTCACAGTAATGATTTCGAAATATGAATGACATACAAAGAAAAAAAAATATTCTTCTTCCTTTAATATTAAAATACATGATTATAAATATTCTAGCTGAAAATTTACTCCTGAGTGAAGTTTTAAAGATGTTAACTGCACTTCCTTTACGTAAGAAATCTCGGTTTTTGTTAGAAAATCCAACAACAGTACGTGAAGAAAAAAAAATATTTGTTTTGCATTCATAAAATCTTTTCTTTCTCAAATTCAGACTTTTACTTCTAAAGTGACAGGATCTTTCCATTCTCAATACTGATAGCGAAACATGAATGGCAGACATAAAATTGCTTTACTTAAGAATTCAGGATTTAAATTTAAAAATTAAACGGCGATTATTTAAAGTAGGTAGAAATAAAGATACCAGATTAATTGCATATACAAAAAAAATCCTTGCTTTCATCAACTAATGACTACTACTACAAAGTGCTGGTGAAGAAATAAGAATATCAGGCAATGAAAAAATATTATCCTTCGTTTAATGTTACAATGTTTGATTACAATTATTCTTGTTGATATCCGAGCCATGAATAACGTATTAAAAAGAGTTATTAACTATTTCAAATGTTAGAAAGATGTAATATTCATTTTCGTGTAATAATATTTTCGGAAATCATCGCGGAAAAACAATTAAGCATCAAAACTATGAATTAAAAATTTATTCAGACGCACATTCCCACCTTCAAGCTATATCAGTGTTAAATTTTGCAGTTCCAGATCTGATAATAGAGATTTTTCTTTGCATTTCTGCATGCGTCCTTTATATTTGAAATTACTTCTACTATCAATTGTGTACTGACTTATGTTTGTACGCCTTGCGGTATACTTGTTGGCACACAAGAAGTTATACATTGCGAATTAAAAAAAATGGTCTATTACACATATAAAGTACCATCACAAACTCACAGATACACACACATGCACATCATCTTTATTATTAGTATAAATAGTAATGTAAATCCGCTTTTAAGATAAACTACAGTCTTCCAACTAATCTCACATACTTTTCAGAACCAGTTATATCAACTTACAAATCCCTTAAATATCCATGTTTAAGGATAATGCAAATTTTGATTTTTCACGAAGTAGATATGCGGAAGGCCCCTCCTTTCCAAAAGAGATACGAGCGGAATGATCTCTGCAGGAGACCTGTTGACTTAAGCAGCAAACCGGGATCCGTTCTGCAAGACAAGTCCACCGGCGTGAATCCGGGAGAGAATAGTAATGAGAGCTCCCGAAAACCGGTCCGATTTGGAAGCCGAAATACATTAAAGCAAGGGGGCTCCAGTCTCATTTACAAAACTCGGGGCATTCATTGCAAAACGGGAGTTCCGGAGAACCAATCAAAGTCGAGGAAGGGGAGGATAAATCGATGGTATGGGGGGATGGGAATTGTTCGTAGTAAGGAGTATTCCGTGGTGGCAGTTTAATATCCATGTCTTTTTTCTTTTCTTTTTTTTTTTTTTTTCGCTTCACTCTCTTTTTTCTTCTGGTAGGCTTCTAAATTGCGCTAGTTGGAAACGCTATCAATCTTTCGGGCACTTACAAAGGTGCTCGTTGTTCCATGGAGCCAAAAAACAGATTCGAGTGTAATTGAGGAATGTAATAAATGAAAATAGCCTCATGCATTAGAAAACCAAATATTGAGACGGAAATTACATTTTTTTTGTAATTAAATTGTCTCGTTAATTTTCCTCGTATGTAATTAACACGGGAGATTGAAAGATTTGAGTCATCATTTTGCTTTAAGATAATCAGTTCGGAAAATGTGTTATAGGTATGTGACGTCCGATCGAAATCTTTAAACAAGCCATCAATTAAAAATTGATTGATTAAGTCAATTAATTTTTATCGCTTTTAATTAACACAAAGGATTGAAATATTCCCTCATTACTTGGCTTTAAGATGATCAGCAAGTGAAATATGTTATGTGTATGTAACGTCCGATCAAAATCTTTAAACAAGCCATCAGTTGAATTTCAACTTGAGGAAATACAAGAAACACTTGAAAAAGAGCTCTATCTCAACTAATAATAAAGATGAGTGTGTGTGAGGGTTGATGCTTCGCAAGAAAGATAGTTTGATATAAAGATACCAAATTCGGTACAGATATACCATGGATCGTTGACATGTGTGAATTTTTTAATTATTTTAGTTAGACTTTAATTAATCAAAAATTAAACAAAATTTCGGCAGTTTCCTGCAATAAATCTTAGACATAAAAAAAAAATTTCATGCCCTCTTACTCCAAAAGTTATCTTTTCAATGATATTAATTTAATAGTAATGGAAAATTTTTCTCAATTTTGAATTAAAAAAAAATTGGCATAATTTTAAATTATTGTTTATATTGCTGCATGAAAATTCTAATCGTTTTCATTGTTTCGTTAAATAATTAATCATGTGATTTGCTTCCACTTTATAAAGTTAGGATAGAATGATTCTGTGTGACATCTGTTTATTTTACATGATGAATAAGAAAGTAATTATATAATTAAAGAATAGATGAATTAAAAAATTGAGCTACAATTTGTTACAAAAGTTAAATCTACGAAAATAATTCATATACAAAATGAACAGGACAGATATTAGTTTAATAAACTAACTGCACTTCTCCTGCTGAGGGTTAGATAACTTCATAGCTTTTTACCTGAAAATTATTTAATTGTCAAAGAACTTTTAGTATAAAAATGTTGGTGTAAGGAGACGGCAATTTTCTAAATTTTAATTATCCTTCTTTCTATAAAATGCGAAACAATTATGAAATAAACACAGATTTTAACCTCTCTGACATTTCACTAACCCCTATGAGTTGGATTGTTTATCCACAAATTTACAGATTTTTCACCCACCTTAGAATATATGTTTCAGCTATTCAAATACGAACAAAACAATTCGAATTGTCTTGTTCACAAATTAATATGCACACAAAGTTATATGCAAGAATTTACATTTAAACCAGTGAGGGAGGTCTTCCCAAAACTTTCACACCTACTCTCTAACAAATGTGTTATACCAGAGAACACCTTACATGGCACTGGCGTACAATAATTACGAAATATTAATTTTTGGCCTGAGTCTGAAGTGTCATCCTTGGCCAGTTATTTGGTGATTAATCTAATAACAACCGAAAATCGAATTTGTGGTTTAGACGCGTTTTTCCCAATGGATTCAAATATAAATTTATTACGAACTTGTAGTTACAAAATTCCAAAATCTGTTCAAGCGAAGTCCGCCTGCCCGGCTATTAAGGTAGCCGACTACGTTCGAAGCAATATTTTTGAAAAATTGGATTTTTTAAAAACTATTTATGGTTTTTAGATGTATTGTCAATTATAAACACTATATATACAAAAAAATTATTTGGAAATATAATATATTTTGAGAAATAGGAAAATTTGTAATAAATTTTAATGAAATTTAACCTAAACGGTTAACACTCTACATAAAATTGTAATGCAGCAATCCTATTTTTCTTTGTACACAAGTTATAGAATATAATGATGAATGAAATGAACCAAAATCTAAGAAACATTTTGAGATGCAAAGAAATTATGGGTAAAAATGTACGTATATATACATTTTTTCCATAAATTTACAACTTAATTTTTCTAAAAACACCTATGAATGAAAAAGTATTTCAGCAACAATAAAACTTTTGGTTCATTTCATTGCCCACAGTATTTAAAACACACGATGAAATTTTTATGTAAATACCTCTATTAGTTTTTGAGATATCATGCTAACGGTGGATAATATTTATAAAAATTAAAGTTTAAGAAAATTGAAGTTAAAGAAATATTTTAGCTAAAAAATTGTTTAAAATTATCCTGGATGACAAACCAGACCTTCCTTTTCCCGGAAAATACTATTTTGGAAAGAGGAAAGCCCGAACTACAAGAAATAACAATAAAAGAAGAATTCGCCAATGTGGTCGAAAACCAGTGTTTTTAACGTAGTCGGATACCTTAACACAATAATTACAAAATGAATAGAAATAGATATATATAATTCGGTACAGATATTTATCATATATATTTATAAAGACTTGTTACATTTTGTGCCAAATCCAGCTGTGGTTTGACTGTCTGCCGGTCTGTACTCTCAGAAATATTTAAATGTGATAATTCAAAAACACAGTGACTTAAATATATCAAATTTAATGTGAGATTTTGTGGCTAAAAGTTCAGTTTTGTGTCAGATTTTTGTTTCAGTCGGTTCTGAAAAACGAGTCTAAAAAAGAATGTCGATTTTCGGTTTTTATTATTAGCACTCCAGGGATTAATCGCCAAATCCCTCGCCAAGGATGGCAGGATAGATTCAATAAAAATGCTAATTTCATGCCAAAAGTTAATATTTTATAACTATTGTACATCAGTGCCATGTAAGGCATTCTCTGGCATGACAAATTTAGTATAAAATATGCGAGAAAGTTCTAGTGGGGGACGCTTGTTTTTAACAGTTTTCAGATATATAGCCATACTTCAGAATAAGATAGTTTTTGAGAGATTCCTGCACATAATTTCGATAATTTTGATGATCAGATCATTTCTCTAATGCGGCGATGACAGCATATGGTTATTTTATAGAGATGATTAAATTACTTTGAAAATACTTATAAATTGGACATTATAACAAGAATAAAGATATAAAAAAAAACATTTTTTAATACAGCTGTTATAAAAAAGGCATTTTTCAAAAATAATTAACATTTTATGATCCGACTAAAATAATTTTTTTAAATTTTTTATATCATTTTAATGAAGGAAGTATTCTAAATGCGGTTTCCATTCTATTATTAACAAATGAAAAACACAAAATAAACTTTTTAAACGTAGTTTGTCTATTTCCTTCTTTTCAATTCTTTATGTGCCAATGCGATATTAACCCTTTCTAACGCCGTGGGAAGTATGCTTCCCACCAAATTTATCAATCTTTGTATGAAATTATGTAGGTTGGCATCAGTTCTGACAAATTTTTTTAGAAAGACAGAAACTTAGATGCTTCAGTTCTTTATCTCACACAAAATGATGCGTCTTGATATGTTACTTAATTATTAATTAATTAATCAAATTTAATTTATCTAATAAGCTAAATGAATTCCTTTTCTTATTCTAATTTCAAGCCTAAAAATTTTTAAACATAATATGACTAGAAAAAAATGGCTCTTTAAAGGGTTAAATTAAAATATGCTGTAGTAGCAATATTCATACATAGGCAGAATCCTAAAGATACTAGTTATTAGATATCACGATCTATCAAGGAAAAGAAAATACGTGACTTTGTGGTAATAATTTCACGCTAGCGATTTAGGCTGGAATTTATCGTTAGCGATGAAAGGCTTCACAGCATTTAGCCTACTTTCGAATTGTTGAATCTATTAAGTCTGTTATTTTTGGGGAAACCATATGAGAACCTGGATTCGCACGTTAAGCTAAAAGATAAGTTTCTCACTAAATTAACTAATCTTTCAGTAGTTTCTGCTTTCTCATATTCATAAACTCTATTATAGGAAGGAATTGAAAAGAAAAAATTCAAAACATTTTTCACTTTAATACTCCGACATATTAATGATAGAAAATACTCACAAAACTAGCTGATTCATATTTAAATTAGATTCTTAAAATCAAAACAAATTATTTTCTCTCAGCAATCATTATTTGCAATCTATAATGAAATCAAAAATTTTGCTGTTATCATCAAGGTAATCACTGAAGAAAATATATGTGTTTTTTTTTTTTTTTTTTTTTGCTCTTTACATTAGCTTCATGTTGTTGTCTCTTATGGCACTTGCCATGAAAGTGTCATGTTTCACTCCATATGTTTATTTCCCTTATTAAAAGTCATCAACAGGACTTAATTTAATGAACTTTTACAATTTCAGATCTAAATGTAATGAAGAATTACCATAGAATGTATGCCCTGAATATATGCAGGAATTTAAAGAAAATACACATGTAGCTCTCAAATATCGATCATTGTTGTTTCTTATGGCACTTGCCATGGACAAGCCCGCTCTTACGAAGACAGTTATTTTAAGCCGGTGGGGGAGCGTCTCTTGTTTTTATAGTAGCGCCAGCTAGGACCAAGAGTACGACTTTGCTACTCACGCATCACTCTTTCGCTTGCACAACCCCTTTTTACAGGAGGGCACATTCACACATCTCGCAGATAGAACAACAACCATGCCCAAACCGGGACTCGAATCCAGGACGCCCAGATCACGGGGAACACGTGCTACCCTTATGCCAGGACGAGAGCAGGACAGCTTTATAATCATAGCTGCATACCACATAACGTTCAACCAATAAGTCAGTTAATCTTTTTTTACATTCACGCATATATAGTGAATTTATTTTAACCAAAACCTAGTAATCTCTAGTTTCCATGTTTCATATATCTCTGAGTCCATGTTTCTTATATCTGGAATGATGTCTATCTGAAAAACGGTAATTCAAACGAGATTTCAGCTAGATGAATAGAATTCGATATAAAGTCTTAATTAGATGTGAAATTCATAAATATTCACCAAATTTTGACGTAATCTGAAAACTACCATTTCAACTATAAAATGCAACTATCTTGGCAAAATCTTGGAATCTTAAGTGCAATCTTGGTGTGATCTGAAAATCGTCCTTATCTTTTCTGGGACAGCATGACCAAAAATGGCATTTGCGCCAATAAACCACAGACACAAAACAAACAAATAAACCTAGGCGGTTTTAGAGTAATCCGAAAACCGCTAAGTAAATCTGAGATTACAATCATTTTGGTGAAATGTTAGTACCTTATGTACAAAGGAGATTGCTGATCTTGGCGCAATTTGAAATTCATCGCGTAAATCAGGAGGTCGTAGAAATAAGCAAAAAAAATAATTTCTTGCGAGCTTTTAAATGCTTCAATATGTCTCACATGAATATAATTAGACTTAAATATAAGAAATAAATCTAGTTACTAATTTCTGCGAGACACAAGATCAGTTTGGTATTATACATTTTATAGTTACCATGATAGTTATTATCTTATTATGTAAAAGACTTGAAATGCATAGTGAAATCACTGAAGAGAAATATTTTAAGCTCTTCTGCTCTTGTGTCCCAATGTAGACTGACGTATTTCCTACCATTTATTCTTTGTACTTAAATAATGCCTCCCATGGTGAAATAAATAGAAGTTTTAAAATTTCAAAAGCTTCTATTCGCCGACGAAGCTAATAAAATATATATACATAGATAAATAATTAGAAGTTCTTTCGATCAATATTTAAAATTATAGTAGAGTATCTGCAATTATATAAAATTCTTGAACGTTTCTTAATGATATTTTTTCCTTAATGAGTCTAAAATTATATAAATTGTATAATCAAATTTTAAATAACTTATTATTTTAAGACAGAATGTATTTGTTTATACATGGAAACGCTTCTCAAAATTTAGTCTTTAACAGCAATAAAATAATAACATTTAGTTACCAATTCCTGTTTTTCTATCGCTGGTAGTTACTGCTTTAATTTAAATTCTGCGAGATTTTTATCTCTCTCTCTAAATACGCAGAAAAATTTCTCTCAAAAAATAATTTTCAAAAACTCAGTTGAAAAATATGATTAAAGCTCTTAGCTTTGGATTTTGCTGAAATATTAATCTTAAGTAACTACATTACTTACTTGAAGGAAACCCAATTATTTAAGTAAAAGAATTTTAATGAATTTATTGATACATTTTAGTAAATATGTTTGACTAAAACAATAGTTTTAAATTTATTTTTCTTGCATTCTCTATGCTAATTTTAGAATAGAGGATGTTCCGGAAAAGGGAAACTGTCATTTATTTCCTTCTATATTTCACTTACAAGTATTCTTCCAAAATATAGACGAAAAATACACAAAGAAGCATTAGCAGAAATCCCTAATACACGAGCAATAAATCGCTATGAAACATCCACAACAGCACAAAGCACTTAAAGATAGCTCTCAGGAGATCAACATTCCAAAGAGAGAATTCCTTCAACTGCCCCCTCTCAAATCGCTTGTTCTCTAATGATTCTCATATATCTGTACACATTTGTTCTTATAGCTGCCTTAACTTCAGGATTCTCAAATTTTTGGGATATTCCATTTTTGTCACCGAATGTTCCCAAGTTTTTTTGTTAGTTTCATTTATCGGTGCATCTCTACTTTTTTATAGCTTCCTTTATTTCAAGATTCTAGAATTTTCTGGATCCTTCATTTTTGTCACCGAGTATTTGCCAAGTTTATCGCCGAATCTCAAGGTTTAATTCAACATTTATTTAATATCTGTTACATTTATCAGTTAAAATTTCTTTCTTACCATGAACCTAATTGCGCAGGGAAACAAAATTGCAAGTTTGTAACAATGTTTTAAATTCTATGGAAATTGATATTAAAAAGTTATAGAATTTTAAATTTTTATACAACTCCCATAGTGGCAATAAAATATTTTTCTTACATTAATATGTCAGCATACGATATTTATACATCTATCTACAAAATTTTTTGATATTAAAAAGCAAATTTATTGACACAGATAACTTTTTCATGCCTATGGTAGGTATTCAAAGTATTCTTTCGTTCTACTATTCAGGGAAGCCATACATACAGAAAAACTATTAAATAAACTAAATCAGAAAAATAATAAACATGTATTACCTTTCATCAACATTTTAAAATTTGATAAAACAGTGCATAAACTGAATTTCTAATAAAATTTCTTCAAACTGATACCTTTAAAATTTTGAATCAGTTCCGTTACTTAAACAAAATTCTTCTAAAAATACTTACATGCACTTACATCTGAACTGTGATAACAAATGACGTAGATAATCAAAATCTCAAAATGTCACTTCTTATTAAATAACGAAATGTTTAAAGAAAGTTTACTATCTTGCACATGTTTACAAGCAAAATAACAATGTTTTTCTTGTTCCGAATCGTACTACTTCACTCATGGTCAATTCCCCACAATTTCCTGCTTTACTAAGTCAAAGTTACAAACGTCACTCAGTCAAAGTTAGCAAAGATAAACATAAATAGTAAATCAGTTTCAAACCATAATGATTGAATGATGTACTAATAAACAAATATAAGCTTATGACAATCCAAATACTGAATAAATGTGCATTTCTAAAACAAATGTTTCCTCATATGTGACAATCCACACTAAATTGAGAAACATACATACAATTATGTGGATTGAAGCGTGTGTGTATAGAAAATTGAAAAAGAAACATTTTGTTAATTGACACTTTTAAACTACGGGGGGCATATAAATATTAAATTTTTAAACATCAGCCTCCAAATGGATCAAAGCATTTTCATACATCTTCCCACTTTATTTAAGGAATCATTGTAATTAGAAATATGAGTAAAGATAGAATAATATGGGGGGAATAGGGGTGTCCCACTTTTTGGGAACATTATGTATTTACACTATCATTGTGGGAAATTAAAGAAATACATTTTACTTTGTTAAAACCGATATTGAATTTATTAAAAGTAGCATGTAAATGATAAATTCCCAATTTATGTTTACTCTATGTGCCAAAGACTATATTGTTACAAATCTGTAATTTTGCTACTCGGTACGAATAGTGTCAACCTAGGAAAAACCATTAAAATCTTTGTAAGATCTGTCCTGTGCGTGCTGAGCTTGGCGACCATTTGGCGAGTTGGCGACTAATTTGGCAAGTTTGGCCACTAAATGGATCATACTGGAAAATTCGAGTAGTTTCACGATCCATCCAGTAGGAACCAAGATACACTCAGATACGCCCTGATTGGTATTCTAGCCCCGACTCCCGGAACTATAAAAGACGGGCACTCTGAAGCTGCAGTGAAGAAGTCGGGTGTATCGTCAAAAGTAAAGAAACTGGAGGATTAGACAGCAAGCACGCTGCTGAACTATAGCGATTAAATGCGCTGCGTCATTACGATTGATTGGCGGTATTTGTAGTAGAAAAATTTTGTAACAATATTTATAATTATTGCAATGGAAAAAAGAAAGACAGAAGAGGTCAGTCATATTAATTTTCCATTTAGAAGCAACGCTGTTGCTAGGCCCTAGCTAAATAAGGGAGATACGCTGCCATTCCCTCTCCAAACTTTCACACCATACTGGCGAAGGAGCTTGTGGCCTATGACACAAATTTAATATGCGCCTGTCTTGTATACACGAGAGTGTCTTGTCTTGTATGCGCCTGTCTTGTATACACCCACCACCAACGAAGCCCAGACTTACCAGCCTTCCATATCTAAAAATTATAAGATAAAACTGCACATTTATATTTTATAACAGTTTATTGCTCCATGAGCAGAAATTTTGGTTAATTAATTCATTGGTTATTTATTCAAGCATCAATATCAAGTGTTCATTCATTTGCTTTTATTGACATTAAATGATACATATTTACGCATACTCAAATGATATTCAATAAACTTATTAAATTCAAACCATTTTATTCCATGAATTCAAAATATTAATATATTTCAATTCAATTGAACGATTTTATGTACATAAATTATATTATCCATCAATATGAATTTTACTATTGCAGGATTTAAATATACCCTGCCTCCATTTCAATAAAATTTCGTGTTTCTCTACGTCTAAAATTTATTGAGTTTGCAAATAATGGATAGGCCACTAGAAGAGTAAATACAAACCGCAACCTCTCAACGCATATTCATTAATTATTTATGACATAATCTTGGGCCACAGCTATTGGAAACACAATGCGACGCTATGGAAAATGGATCCTGAAATACATTTACTCGTAACTTCAAAGGTCGTTCCACATTTCAGTGCAGGGAATCGCTTTGCATTAAAGCGGAGGCATCGATTAAAGTGGATTATCCAACTTGAACTCGTAAACAGAATCCGCAGATATCTACTTGGTATTGTGGAGAAACTGTTTATAGAACTTGGGCGATATATAACTAGACCTTAAAAGCAATTGATATAACAGCACTATTGAAAACCAGTTTAAACTGAAATATGTCCTTCAAATTTTGATGAAGTAAGTATACTTTATAATTTAATATATATATATATATATATATATATATATATATATTTAAAATAGTATGCAAGAGAAAATATTATAAACCATTTTACGGGCCACAATAATTCCAAAACCTGACGTGCAATTAATAAGTCAATCGTCTCCTTTAACATTCTGTTTTACATTTTACTTCCACTTTTACTGCTGACTTGGTCCAGCAGAGGGCACCTCTTAATCGGGGATGAGAAGTTTCCGGCATGGTTGTTGGTTCTCGCTACCTGACTAAGTATAGAAATGGTGGAGAGTCGACTACCTCTTAATGGAAATGGGATGTGCTTCCCACGGGAAGGGTTATACCGTGCCCGTTGATGGCCCTTACGACTCAACTTTAGTTCCCGCCAATATTGGTGTCGAGCCTGTTTACGTGTATTTTTTAATCATGATGATGTCGTGTCCGCGTTACTACGGAAAGGGGGTGCAATAGCTTCTGAGAGTGAAAACTCCTGAGCACCCGAGGGCAGAAGTCTGACTTCTAGCTCATATGAAGGTGACACACACACTTTCGCTAGCACAACTCCTTATTACAGGGGGGTACATTCACACACCTCACAGATAGAACACAGATGAAGAACAACCATGCCCGAACCGAGATTCCAACCCGGGACGCCCAGATCACGGGGAAGATGAGCTACCCCTACGCCAGGACGCCGGTGTATTTTTTTAAAAAATTGATTTTTTAAATTTCTTGAATATTTTATACTTAAGAATACTCAGTTCTTGAGTTTTTAACCTTTATTTACCAGAAAACCCTAGATTTGATTCAAAAATTTCCAGAATATTTTTAAATATTTCTTCATAGCAGATCTAAATTGATTGTAATAATGAATCCAAATTATAAAATTTGGTGAGTGTGCTATTTTTATGTTGAAGTTTTGCATTTTAAAGAAAGCTACATGTAAACATTGGTCATCATTAACGATTTTATTTAATTCTATGTACAATTCAATGTTTTTTTTTAAAAAAAGCTTAAGCTACAAGCTGGTTGCTCCATACCTCCAATATCTGGCCTGCTCTTTCTGTTTTAACAGTAGCGTACCTAACATGATATTTTCAAAGCGTGCCATTTTCACCCACCTGTTAGGCAACTTTAATATTTAATCTAAGAATGAACAATTTATCCTTTAGTATAACAACATGGAACGATAACTTATTTCTCTTTCTTTAACATTAGATATTTGAACTTCTTAAAAAATTCTTGGCAAGATTGCACTCTAAAATGTTTTACATAAATTTAACGTCAAGGTCATTTAATAGTATTTATTGAATACCAGCTGCCTTTACGAACCAACTAATTAACCATAATTATCAGTTCTGTACATTTAAAACTGACTCTTTAATAATTAACTGAATATTCATGTTATATCATGAAAATATTGTTTAAATATAAAATTGTGACAGAAATTGTATCCGTGTTAATTTAATATATTGCCCCCTGATCTGTTTATAGTGTGTATGAAGTTTTCTAAAATAATAAAACCGTTATGTCCGATTCATCTGGATTTCTTTTAATTTTATGGTATTGCAGTTTCTCTTTTTAATTCGTCAATGAATCTACAAAGATATTAAGCAAAATTACTTTTCCGTAATTTTCAACAACAAAAGAAAATAACACCTTGAAATATTTAATGGAACAGTTATGATAACGATTTGGATTTCAGGAAACGTTTAAGTTATTGCTAAAAATTAGCAAAAAAAAAAAATCAAAATTAAGAAAAACATTTTATAATCAATAAAATAGTATCATTAAAAAGATAAATATTTTTTAATTGTAAGATGATGTAAAATCGTTTTTGCATTGTATTTTCAGAAATCATTTTGGAAAAATAATTTAATTTGTATTTATTTAAAGTTATAAATATATGTTTTAGTAAACATCCAAACATTCATTCTAAAGTACGGTACATGTTTGCCAAATTTAGTAATTCCATTCCTAGGCAGTGGTTTAGTAGAACAAACATATACACTATCTTTTTCATTATTACAGAAGAATTTGGCATGATCTTTGCTGATATGTTATTAAATTCACGTTTCTATGTGCTTAGCTCTATACAGAATGTAATAATATTCCAGTACCTTAACCCTTTATTGGGCATAATTTGGGGCGTTGTCAGTGAAAGTTTTTAGGGTTATATCATGATAAATTGTTGATGTAAATATTAACACATCAAAAGTTGGTTGATTTGTCATTTAATTTATGAAATAATTGTGGTAAAAATACTTACCAGAGATCGTTCAGGGGAAATATAAAGTGGTAACCATGCTTATCACGGTGAGTTAAGAGAAAAAAATATCATCAAATTTTCGTTCATACAATTAACACTTAATTTTTGGAAATTTAAAACAACGTTATACAGTTATTTATCTAAAAATCAGGGAATTGTGTGGAATTCAAATTCAGTATAGTCTTACATTAAAGTTTGAAGCTCATTTTGGATTTGTTAGGATGGCTGGGTGGATTGCTACATTGCATAAAATGACGCAATTTTATTAATAACATTTTAGCCCCGTATTGCGTTAAGAAATAAACTAATATGTCGTAAATTACCATATTCAAATAATCAATACATCAAAAGTCGAAATATGCTTAAAATCATTAACGATTTCGGTTGAAATTTAAAAAAAAAAATTGAACTGCCTAAACAGTTTTTGTTCATTCTTAAAATTGAACATTGAATTTAAATTAAATAAATTCAATAAAAAATAATGATAATTAAATATTAGAATATTTTAGCTATAAGGAACGGAACACAGTTCTGTTGCATTCCTGAAACGGTTTTCAAGAGTTAAAATTTAATGACAAATGTTGGAATTTAATGTTTTTACGAAAACCCTTACATCGTGAATGGACATTGATAAGCATATTTACCAAATTTAAATATAAATGATGTTTAACTATAGATTTAATATATTTCTGATTAGCAAAGGGAGCTTAATCGAATTATAAGAATCTGATTATCCTATTTATCATTTTGCACTACTTTTATGGGCTCTCATAAAATATAAGAATGGTAAGATTTTATACCAGAGAGCCATAAAGGGTTAATTCTAAACCCTTATGGGCAGACATATATTTCTAAAAAAATGCCAGATCAAAATTTTTATACAAGTCTACTAATCATAATAAAATATTCTTTAGACACTAACATTTTAAACACACAGTTTTTCAAACTTTTGCGACCAAAGCAAATCGAGTTATAAAGCTTTGAATATAATTTCTCAGAGCATTACAATGACTGTCTCAAGGTCAATCCAGAGGACTACTAACCATGTTTGCACGGGGAGGAGACGCTGATGGACTTAAGCTAATGCAATTCAAAACGTTGTAACAATGTTAGTTTCAGCTGCCGAGTAATGTTATGGTTTTTATTTAAAATGTTAATGTGTCAAAAATATTTTATTAAAATTAATTAGCAGGCCCAGGGACTAAATAAAAATAGAAATATTGTAATTTTTCAGTAGCACATTTAGTTATTCGCAAAATATTTTTAAAAAATTAGAAAATCGAAATCTGCTATCAAATTTCAAGTTTCCATTTTACATTATTTTTTTAAGTCATGTGGTTCCAATCCGAAAGAAAAACGTCATGTGTCCACGTGACTCATTTCGCAATCACCCACATTGAAAAAAGGATAGTTTTTGACCATCTCAAAATCAATTGAGTTCTAAATTATTTTTTTTCTCTAGGCCAGAATATTTTTCCCAGATTAAATCGGTTTGTAAACAATCACGTGACTTCTGATTACGCATGCGTCGCTATTTAGAAAACGATGAGTTTTTTTTTTTTTTTTTTTTCTCCCCTATCTGAAAATTGTTCAAGCTCCAAAACTTTATCTTGAGGCCAGATATTTTTTTTTCCGCAAAAATCCGGTATAAACTGGTTTGGAATGATTACGTGAGTATTGCATTATGCAATCGTCAACTTTTAGAAAAGTAATGTCCCCCCCCCTCCCCATTCTCTAAGCCATTCGAGCTCTAAAACTATTTTTTTTTTTTTTTTGTCAGCTAAAAAAATTGGAAATGAAAGTTTTAAAAAGTTATGTTGTAACTTTTTGTTGGCGATAAGTCACCAAATGTGCCTCAAAAGTGATAAATCGCCACTTTTTCCCCCCTTTCATTTTATGTTTTCAAAAGCCTCAAACCAAAATAACACCATGTTCTCACATGATAATAATTTTTGCCTTCTGAAAACTTTTTTTTCTTCCTAAAGTAAATGAAATATCTATGGTAAGCGATTATTTATTACAGTGAGATTACAATAAACATTTTGTATACATTATAAAGAAAACTGCTGCAGGTATATCAATAAATGTCTGTTACATTTAAATGGCAAAAAAACGTGATTACAGTCCTTCACTCCTATTGGTTGTTGTGTCTTTTAGATTAAGAAGAGTGATTCTTTTGAGTAGATTAACAACCCGTTTTAATGCTACATATGGAAAATTTTAGGACTTATATTGCAATCGATGAGAAGACAAATAATTTCTCCGTCTGTCCTTTCCAAACTTCCGCCCCACACTAGCGAGTTATCTGGTGAATTCTCAAAGATTTTAATATGACTTAGGCTCATATAAACGGATCAGTTCAATTAATAGACCCTCATAACACAAAATTAATGATCAATTTGTTCTGCATATAATGAAAATTAGCTGCCTTTGTCGACCAGCATGTTTGCCTGAAATATTATCTTTCCTAATTGTAAAAATATTAATATGACATGCATTTATTTAAAATTTAAGCTTATTATTTGATAAAGATTGAAAATAGAAATTTAATAGGATAAGCGTTCAGCAAATTGTTAGATATGCAAATAAGGAAGTGCGTGTACTACAAAATAAAAAAAAAGGAAGTGAAACTTTTAACTAATTCGGTGCTAATGTTCACATAAAGCAGTTTCTTTATCTCAGTTTGAACATTAGGCAATACAACGCTGTTGAATGGTTTGATGAAATGAAAACACTACTTTAAATTTCAACATAAGGGTAAAAAACATTGTAATAATTTCAGAAAAATCATTCAAATTGGAAGAAAAATTTACAGAAATAGAATCGAATATTTAAAAAAAAAAAGAAATATTTAGAATTTTATTTTATTATATTTACGACTTTTATACTTGGATTTTTTTACGATCTAATCATTTAAACATTTATTTTTAATCTAAAGTTGATTGATGTATATTTAAAAAGTACTACTGAAATGCATTAAAATTTAAATGTATAGTTGAACAAGTTTCTTTTATGCATTTCTGTTTAGAACTGCATAAAAGCAAGAAACCCTTCGAATAACGATTCAATTTTTAAAACAACTCCACTGAATTCCCCATGGATTCTTCAACCAGCCGATTTCCTCAAAATCTGCAAACCTTTCGGCATAAATTTTATGTTCTAGGCATAGATTATTGTTGTGTTTCGCAAAAAGATTTCCTGCCGAAGATTCCACGCAGGGCCATCCAGAAAAGCGTCTTTGTTCGAACGAAGTCGAAGCGTAAGCTACTTCCCGCCCCCACCCCTTTGTGTTTGCGAAGAGCTTTTGGCGCGAGGTTCCTGAGCAGCAGGTGGCAAACAACTCACTCATACTTTTCAGCGGACGAACCTCATTTCCCCCAAAGGACGTGACATCAGGACTGGCAAACCTGCAGCAACTCGATAAAAGGCGGGAGAAAAGAGAAAGATCGATACAGCAATAGACTGACGCGACTTTCTAAAATCTCTTCATTGTTGCTGAAATCAATTTCGAACAATGCTCGTTGGCAGCCTTCGGTCGGCAATAAGCAGATTTTCTGTAGATGGTGAACCACGGGTAATTATAACATGAGCCTTCTTCCCCGCAAGTTCGTCGATACTTGGGCAGCATCTTCACCCCCCCCCCAATCCCAAATCTATAATCGGGGAAATTTCCCTGCCAAAACTTTTCCAAGACAACTAGTTTCCATTCACTTGCAATCAGGAATCCGTTGTGATTTGCTCTGAATGGCACCTGGGTTCGATTGGCTTTGAGGTCCGTTAATGGAGTTTTTGACAGAAATAAATCAGTTTTAAAAGTGACTTTTATTATTATTATTATTAGAAATTGGGAAGGCCGTCATCTGTTAAGTAAAATTGCTTTTCATTGGGAGAAAGCTGAGCTATCTTTAGTAACTGTCGATTAGTTGGCATTAATTTGAAACTTTGATGGAAATAGATACTGTTTCATGTTAAGAGTTTTAAATTTTATTTAATCATTCTCTATTTTTGACTTTCTAGTATACCTAGTACAGACGAAGTATAGTAATAATCAATAAATTCGAAGTCAAGAGTTTGACGAATCTATACGTTTTAGACCCCCTTGAGTTCTAAAAGTACATTTTTGGAAAACGTTAGTCTGTCTCTCTGTGAAATATAACCGTCTGTCAAATATAACTCAAAAACACTTTGGAATGGAGGGTTGAAACTTGATGTATATTCTTTACTCCAAATGTGCAGATTTCTACAATTTTGGAGTAAAATTTGTTCATAAGGACTCCATTTGTCCTGTTCGAATATAATATGTCAACACGATAATTATAAAATGAAGAGTACTAGATTCCCTAAAATTATTAAATAAAATTCGGTAAACATATTTGACATCTATAATAAACACCGAGGTCGGAATAGCCTGATTGGTAGAGCGCTGGATTCGCGTCCCTTGGGTTGCGAATTCAAACCCCGCCGCCCGAAGATTCCTCTCGTGCTTGGTGGCTGACGCGCGTATAAACCTGTCGTAGTCACAAAATCCTCCATGTCGAGAGTAATACCACTGGGGGTACTGGATCAGGGGTGATCGTTCTTTGATTCAGGTCTAAGTTACGATCTGTGGATGAGTGAATGAAAGGCTTGAATGAAGTCCCGTAAGAAGGGTTGTAACGTGTGTGTAGTCAAGTCGTTGTCTTAGCCCTAGTTGTCTCTACGATAAAAGCAAGAAGCACACCCATTCAAGCTTAAACCTTTGTCTTCTACAGAGTGGCAAGTGCCATAAGAAACAACAACATAATATAGACACCTACGAAATTTTGAGACCAATCCAACAAAGAGTTGATTGTCTGTCAATCTGTACTTTCGTAAACATATAAACGCGATAATGCAATCACATAAACATATCAAATTTGATGTGGGATTTTGTGACTACAAATGTAATCTTGTGACAAATTTATGTTTCAATCGGTTGACAAAAACGTTCCTAACACACAAATTCGATTTTCAAATATTTTTAGTTTCATGCCAGGAATTAATAGCCAAATAACTCGCCTAAAGTTTTAGTAAAAATGACTGCTAAATTAAGGTCACAAGTTATTATTTCGTAACTGTTGCATGCCAGTGACAGTTTGGAGCTTTATAGCCAAAAGTTTCAGTAAAAATGACTGCTAAATTAAGGTCACAAGTTATTATTTCGTAACTGTTGCATGCCAGTGACAGTTTGGAGCTTTATAGCCAAAAGTTTCAGTAAAAATGACTGCTAAATTAAGGTCACAAGTTATTATTTCGTAACTGTTGCATGCCAGTGACAGTTTGGCGCTTTATAGCCAAAAGTTTCAGTAAAAGGGACTGCTAAATTAAGGTCAAAAGTTAATATTTCGTAACTGTTGTATGCAAGTGACATGAAAGGTCTGCCATGAAAAGTTCATTTGAGAGTATACGAGACAGTTTTGGGGAGACAACACCCATTGGTTTTATCATGTATTCCTTTATTTAGGCAGCATATTTTATATTGTAATTCAAACGAAGTTGAATGAAATATATTTCGTAACTGTTGTATGCAAGTGACATGAAAGGTCTGCCATGAAAAGTTCATTTGAGAGTATGCGAGACGGTTTTGGGGAGACAACACCCACTGGTTTTATCATGTATTCCTTTATTTAGATAGCATATTTTATATTGTAATTCAAACGAAGTTGAATTAAAATATAAAAATTAAACGAGTTAATTCATTGAAGTTGAACGAGTCATTATGTGATGCTCATTAGTGGCAATATGGACATTCTAGAAGAGGATCTTATTCCGATGCCATTTGATATTATGAGTAATTCCCCGATTATAGGTAATTGTTTTTAAGTTGCAAATATCATTTAATATTACAAATGTTAATATTTCTAATGTTAACTGAAATTTGACATTTTTGAATGATTTTAAGTGTATCAATGATTTTTAAAACAGTTGAAAGCACGTTTTCTGAAATCTTCCTGCTGTAAGTTTCACAATGTCTTAAGGAAAACTTTTTAGTTGTTACATATTCATGTAAAGAAGCATGGCAAAATCTCTGAAATAAAATCAAGCAATATGCCATAATTAAGAAAGTCCAGAAATAGAAGTCAGCTCTTCCATTAAGTTTCAGAGCTAATGCATTCCCATCCATTGTTTTAAAGCATATTTTTTCTTTCCTTTTTTATTTTATTTAGGTATATTCCACGGTGAGGTTAGTGAATAACAAAAATGAAAAAAAAAATACAAGAAAGAAAAAGGACAAAAAAAAGATCAATTAGCAGAAAATAAATAGGTTATAGCTGCACAGCAAGCAACCCACGAGTTGCTAAATGGTACATAGTTAAAGGAAGAAAAGAGTAGATTCCATGTGCAGTGAATGTTTGGCGAATTGCCAATTGTTTCATTTTTCCTGTTTTCTCTACTTTACATGGAATACTTATTGGCTCTTTTCATTTGTTAAGCTTACCTTTTTCTTTGTCTTATGCTAATATTGATTCTGACTTATTTCCATTGTGTTTGATGTAAACTTATCTACTTTAAGAAATTCCTTACATTTATCAGAAGTCTGCTTTTGAATAAGGTAGCTTTAAGTTAAGTTTATTATATTTAATTAAATTTTTAATTAGTTAAAAATTATTCCTTTGCATAATATAAGATTGTACCTGATCACAATGTGATGGTGTATGGCTCCATGAAGTTTTCATTAAGTGAAAATTATAATAACCTTAACATGATAAATGGTTGATTTTTTTAAAAAGAAATATTTTGTGGCAAATTAAATAAAATTACAACTTTGAATCACTTGAAAATAAAGTTTTAATTATCATTTGAAAGAAAAATTTTACGAAAAGTTGAAATTAATGTAATTATTAATTTCTTCTGCATTTTCATCACCACGAAAATCTTTAATTTCTTATAATGAAAACTATGCGATGATTTCTGAATAATGATTTTAAGACATTATAAAATCTGTGATTCATTAAGAAGTATACAGTTACAATGCATTATAAATCAAGAGTGTTGTAAGATAACATACGTCACCTGTAATAGAATCGTATGGGGTTATTTTAAGTTTTGATAGATACAGTCGCAGATATTCTTCTATGTGGGACCCCTTAGAAGGAGTCTTACATTTTCTTTCTGGACACTGCATAGAACAAATTTACCAGAGGGGAATCTTGCATGTGTTGCACTGTGAATTTGTGATTCTCTCTTCCCCAAAAGGGAGCATCGTGCTTATGAACCTTACCACTGACATGTAATGTTGCTTCATCAATGAAAACTAAGTGATCGGCAAAATCAACATTTTCAAAACGAAGCTGCACATCGGCAAAATATTCAAAGCGATTGCCAAAATCATTGAGATTTGGCAACACCTGCACTTCGTATTGAATCGTTTTCAGTTTCTTTCGCAAAATACTCCTGTTGGTGGGATGAGAAATCTGCGCATCACGACTCACCCTCTGAGTTGATTTTTCCAGAATTTGTTCAATGACGACTTTTTGCGATGCAGTCAGTCGTCTAGGACTTATACCTTTGCACGAACAGCCACTATTTTTAAATTTATCATGTCACTGATAGACAGGTTTTCTAACTGGAACATTTCCAAATTGTGGTTGAAAATGCCATTGCAGAACAGTTGCGAATTCGGTTTTTCTAAATTGAAGAAACGCAAAAAGCCTTCTCCACTGCAGACGCCGCTACTAGACTCACTAGACAGATGGCACACTTGCTACTACTACCTATGCGACGTTATGTCAAGGGACGCATACTTTAAAAGCACAGTATGCGTCAAAATATACAGTACTGAAACTCGCGCATCTCGAACACGTAGTTATGTTTGACGACGAGACATAGCTCCAGCTGCACGTGTTAGCAGTTGTGAAAAGAAAATTGTGTTGTGCATTTATTGTTGGAAATGGGCCCCTCGACGGAGGAAAAATGTATTTATAGTTAAGCATTATTTCCGCTTATACGGAAGCGGTTTGTGAAGGTGGACTGAGTTTGAAAAAGGTGGCAGAACAATTCCAAGAGAAGTGTAATAAGATGGCACCAAGTAACACAGTTATGCCGTCCATTGTTATGAAATTTCGCCGTTCTGGTAGTGTACTGTGTCAATGGAAGGGGAATGTTAAAAGACAGTGTGTTCAACTGTGAAGATCCATCAAGAACTGTGCCTGCATTACGTGAGAAAATCATCTCTTTTTTCAGGAGTCTGCAGTAACCTTTCTTTCAGGATATGATTGAGAATCTGAGTGAACAATATGAACGCTGTCTACAACGAGGTAATTTTTGAACACTTACAATACGCATACCGTGGTAAATCAACATGCTAATAGTGTGTAAGTATGTATGTAAATTTCTTTTGAGGAAAAATAAACAGATGGCAATAATGTAATTTTGTTCATCTTTTCATTTAAGTACTGTATATTTTGGTGCATGCTGTACATCTACCTTACGATTCACTAATATAGTTCGTGTCTTCGACTGTTACTGTTTTACAGCATCTGGAAATTATATACTTCTTTATGAATTACCTGTGTATTCCACGATCATAATTTAAGTTTTCAGTAACAATATTTTCCTCTTCAGTCTATAATCCTTAAGTTTAAAAAGTTTTTTTTTTTTTTTTTATGGTGCATTCATTTTTTTTTTTTTTTTTTTTTGCCGCGCATAATTTTCTTTTCCTTATTTTCTCCCATGTGATCAGTCCCATGAACAATAAGATTTCATCTGGCATAACCGTTTAACTTCTTTCGAATGAAAAACTGTTTTATTCATCTTTGGTAAAAGCATCACGTTCCAACTTATTTAACTTGCAACGCTTTCAGTCTCAAGACAATAACCTGAGAGCAAAGAAAAAGCTCGCGCAAAATATAAGTTTGAAAATAGATGATTCATACTGGATGCGATATATACTTTATTTATTATGATCTACTAAGGTTTTAGTATTGGAACGAAATTTAATTCAAAGGTTATTTAGTTCATGATGACTAATAATTTATAGCTTTCACCTGAATAAATTTCCAAAGCTTTTTGCTAGGCTTTAAAATAAGATTTTGACTACTGTTAAATTAAAGTAAGGAATAACAAATATTCCAATACAGATTTATCGCTGAAATAAGCATTCTTTGTTGTAAATTCTAGAGATTCTTATCATTAAATTTCCATTCTCTGTATAAGGAGTGATGAAAAGGATTTTATTCATGAGTTATGCATATCGGCTGTCTACATTGCCATCAACAAAGTTAAGCGAAAATACGTTAAATTGCTTTCAGTGATTTTCTTTGTATTTAATGTAATATCTATCTATACATGAATGTGTGCATGTGCAATAGTCTTAATTTGTTCCCTATGTAAATACCAATCACATGTAATAAAACACGCTTCTGATGTATGCAAAAAACAGTATTTGTAGAACTTAATACATGCAAATAACATATTACGCTATGTAAACCACATACATACCACAACAAGGCTACATCAATACATATAATACATCATCTTGCAATATGAGCAATTATCTAAAAGAGAGTATCTAAGGAATTGCTTTGTCCTCTGGATTTTATATAAGTTCCCTAAAGGAAATGACATCACATTGAATTTTCTAGAAAAGTTTCCAGATCTCGGTCTTAAATAGAGGCAGGAACATTTCTTACATTTTCCAGAATCTTCGTTCTTCTCATCAAAAATGAGAAATTTGCCGCCAAATTTTCAAGATTTATCGCCAAGATCGAAGTGTGATAAAGCTTGAAGAATCATTTAAACAAATATTGAGAATCTCTGCAAATATGTTTTCCCAGTAGGAGACTACTTATATGAAACGATATTACAGATTCATAACAATGTACAGATTTATAACAACGATATTACAGATTCATAACAATGTACAGATTCATAACAATGTACAGATTCATAACAACGATATTACAGATTCATAACAACGATATTACAGATTCATAACAACGATATTACAGATTCATAACAATTAGCCGAGTATATTTGTATACTGTGCAACTTTGAAACGTAATTTTTTGTCAAATTTATTATTTGTGAAAGTTTAATTGTATAAAACTAGCAGTACGCGCACAGCACTGCCCGTGGCGTAACATCCAAAAGGAAAAATTAGCTTTAAACGTAAGTCTAGCCTCCACCCTATATGACATGGGCATGTCACGCAGTATCAAACAAACAAAAATTTATTTAGAAATCATCAAAAATAACTACAAAACATTTTTCATAGCTCACATTCAAAAATATTTAGACTTAAAATTCAGCTCATTAATAAATAATTTTTTTGATCTTTCATCTAATAGAAACACAGAAAATTCCCATTAAAACGCTTTTAAACCAGCATTCATACTCTTTGCATTTGAAATCTAAATATTAAACCAAACATCTATAAAGTATAAAATGAAGTCTCCTGAAAGCGTCTGTATGTTTGACAGAGAAAAACTTCAATTACTTAACTGATATCTGTACCATTTTGTAGGGCACTTATTGGGAACGGTTTTATATTGAAGTCGCATCAAAATAAAAAAAAGGGAGTTTTATAATTGCGATTTTAATTATTTTCCCACTACGATTCACGCATGCGTGAAACAGCAGTATATGTGCTCAACACTTATCCGCACATGTGCGAAAACATCAAACTGCGCATGCGCAAGTAGAAAGAGCAGCTGTATGCATATGCGATACATTTCTTTGTTTACGTCTGTTTTTAAACAGCGATTCAAAACTCCTTATGATAAAAAAAAAGTCAGCCGGTTTAGATTATAAAAAAATATTATGAAACAAGCTGATTTTTTTTTTCATATCAGATTATACAGAGTTGATAAACAAGTGTGGAACAACGGGTACAATGACTTAAAGCTTAAAAACTTTCAGGGGCATACAAATTGCTTTACGCATGACCGATATGGACTTTATTTTGAATAAAGCATTCATTCTCATTCATAGCAACAATTTGAAAAACAAATGTTTAGCAAAATCATTCAGCTCAGTAAATAAATAATTTCATCAAATTTCACTCAACCACATGCTTCTCCAAAACCCAACCGAAGCGTCAGAGATTCTTCGATTAAAATCAGAGACAACTGCAATAATCAAAAGATTTCTTATTCCCCCTTCACCGGAGTGAAGAAAATCGAAACAATTTGTGAGTGTTTCTTGAAAACTCGTGGTGCATGCAGCAAACTCAGGTGAATTAATTAAGTTTGTTTATCTTCTCGAATGCTTCGTTCAACATCAGTGGAAGAATGCGGAGTTCAATTTGCGTGGTGCTCATTTTTGTTTTACGGCTGGTATGTTGCTTGTAATTAGATATTATGTACACAATTTATTTTTGTCTGATTTTTTACAGCTAAAACTTATTTCCACACTTTGAGTAAAAGATTATCTGTGTTTTCTTCTTGGTTGACAGCAGTGAATGTTTAATGTTGTGATGTTTAAATAAAGTGTCATTTTTACTTTCCCTTGAGCAAATTATAGGAGGGGGAATGTTTATCGTCTCTCCAACATACTATCTATATTACGACTTTCAGTATTTTACGACTCCAAAAAGAAATTTCAAACATCTATTTGTCAAAAGTATTTGTGTGGGGGTATGATGGTTTGTGATTTCCAGATAAACAACCATAGTCATTGTAAATAAATTATTGTAGCGTTTCTTGATTTCACACTAATTTATTCAATAGTGAAGATGGTGTCCTGGATGAAATGACTTGAAGACACATTTTGTCTTATATATGGCTTATTGGTAACATCAACAACAAAAGGCACATGAATACGCCATAGTGTAGTTGGCCTAGAGAACTACACATAAAATTTCTCGGGAGAAAGAGAGCCGAATCCACACTCCCCCTCGTACAGGAATCAAGTTCGCTTCTACTGGAAAAAAAAATATACTAAACAACAACAGGGAGACCACGTGATACATGACTGGCAACTAGCTCCGCCCAGGAAGATCACGTGGTTAACTGAATTCTTAACAGTCTATGGCTCGAAGCACCTCGAAACTCGAATTTTGAAATTAATGTAGAAAATTTTTATTTAGTTTTTTTAATGTTTTTTAATGCTATTTTGAACTTATTTACTCGTTGTATTACTTCTAAGAACTGAAAAAAAAAACTTGCGAAACCTTCGAATCGAAGAAACATTTACCGCTTTACTACATTCCCCTGGACATGGGGATAAGAAGGTACCAGAATGATGGTTGGTTTCCTTTCCTTTGGTTCTTACAGAAATGATGTTGAGTTAGCTACCCCCTACAGATGACGAGACTTGCCTACTAAGGGAAGAGTTGTAACGCGGCCAGGGATGGCGCTTAAGACTTAGTTCCATCAATGCTGTTGAGACGTCCGGTCATTTAAATACTTCTACTCGCTATGGGGCAGGTCGGAGTACTGACTATAATTACCGTTTTACAGCTGCCGATGTATAACTTGTAATAAATATATCTAGATTATTTATTTCTACTTGTTTTTACTACTAAAAGTTGTTTCCATATTTTCATGTAAAAGATTATATGATAGTTGTATAGCATTTCAGCTCGTTTTGGCTGGCAACACCGACTGTGTGGAATTTTGATAAAAAATATCTCATTTGGACTTTCTCTTGAGTGAAGTTTTAACATGAGGATGTTTATCTTCTATCCAATGTACGACATATACGCAACAAGCGATTTTCTCCAATTTTTGATTCCCAAAATAGATTCCAAATCAATAAATTAAAGTTGCAGACTTGAAATTAATTATAAAATTAATTCAATTTAAAATTAATCATGAAAAAAATGCTTATGTGTCCGCGTATGTGTCTGAGACAGTTTGCTTCAAAATAACGCATAATTTCAGATTGTATCTTTATTAAAAATATATGCATTTTATATTCTTTTACATCATGTTCATTCATTCTTTCAATACTGAAAGACCCAAACGCTTGTTCGATGAAACTACAGCGGCCTCCCGAAACGCCTGGATATTACTCCTTTTCTTAAGTGTTGTTGATCGAATACTCGGGCTAGGTATGTTGTTCGTCATTTCAATTTTAGATGAGATAGGAAGCGAACATCTTGATAACGGATCAAAAACGTGATGTATGAAGATGGATTTTGAGGTATTGCTTTTCTATTAAAATTGTAGACATGTTTTAAAATTTTTAAGAAATTCTTCAAGGAGTTGACTAGCTCATATATGAGTATCTTAGCAGATACGAAAATGGTAATTCAAAAAGTTATAAGTTAAAGGAATAAATTTCTGTCAACTTTACACTCAAATCTAGGTGAAATTTCGTGTATCTCTAGTAAATCTAGCTGTAAAATCTAGGTATACATCTAAGTGAAATTTTGCATCAAATATCCATCAAAGAAATGATTATATTTCTCTGTCTATAATTTAAAAAAATAATTAACTACATCAAAGAATTTCTGTGCAAGAATTTTACATAAAAATCATACATTTATCTGAAATTTTGTATTAAATATGCCAAGAATATTAACTGCCTATTTTTCTATTTATTTTTTTTCGTATTCATGTAATATTTTAGTCCTAAAATTCCATATTTTGGAAGAATGAATTTCAGCATTAATTATTATACCAAATTTTTAGAACTGAATGGGAAATGGGACCAAATACGATCAAGCATAGTCTGTCTATCTGTGCTTCGATGTATGTATTACCAAAATTGAAATGAATTAGATAAATTGAATTCGATAAGTGACCCTCACAATAAATAGTAAAATTGAGTCAAATTTTCGAATAATTAGGAGAAATCTAAAATAATACTCGATTTTTTCCGCTATTCGTCATTTCAAGGGAAGAGGTCTGAGGTTTATGACGATTAAAAATAAGAATCATAAAATGCATATTAGATTTTTTCAACTATTCATCGATAAAAAGCAAGAGATCTAAAATGCATACTCGAATCTTTCAATTGAACGTCGCGCAAAAAGAATAGATCTAAAATATATATTAGATTTTTTTTTTCAAATATATCGATCCAAAAGAATAAGTCTAAAATTCATATTCAATTAATTCTATTAATAATAATAAATCTAAATAAATTCATTCTAATAAATTCATATTAATAAATCTAAAATTCATATTCATATTCAATTTCCAGTTATATGAGAGTTTAGAGGGAAAAAAAACTAAATCACATACTTAATTCTTTCAGCTTTAAATCAATCGAAAATATTATGTCTAAAATGTATATTCGATTTTTTTTTTCAACTATACGTTGATCAAAAATAGGAGGTCTAAACTGATTACTCGAATCTTTCAACTTTACGTCGGTCCAAAGGAAGAGGTCTAAAAAGGCAAACACGACTCTTTTATCTTTTCATCGATCAAAAGTATTAAGTCTAAAATGTATTTTCGGTTTTTTTCAACAATACGTCATTTCAATGGAAGAGGTCTAAAATGCATACTCGATTCTTTCAACTTTAGTCTATTAAAAATGCATACTCGATTCTTTCAACTTTACGTCTCTTGAAAATGCATACTCGATTTTTTCAATTGTTATTCGATGCTTTTCGAATATACATCGATCAAAAGTAGGATGTTTAAAGCATACCTAAATCTTTTAAATTTACTTAGGTGAAAAGGAAGTGTTTAAAATGTATATTAGATTCTTTTTTTTTCAGTTACACATTGGTCCAAAAGAAGAAGTCTAAAATTCATACTCGATTTTTTTCAGTTTTATGACAGTTTAAAGGTAAAAAAATCTAAAATACATATTTAATTCTTTCAGCTTTATTTAGATCAAAGAAATTAAGTCTAAAATGCGCATCGACTATACGTCGATCAAAAGTAGGAAATCTAAAATGCATACTCGAATTTTTGAACTTTATGTTCGTCCAGAAAAAAAGACATCTAAAATGAATACTATACTTTTTCAACTTTATATCTATCAAATGTATTAAATATAAAATGTATATTCGATTTTTTAACTGTATATCAATCAAAAGTAGGAAGTCTAAAAATATATACCCGATTTTTTTCAATTGTAAGGCACTTTAAAAATATGAAATCTAAAATGCATACATAATTCTTTTAGCTTTATGTCGGTCAAAAAGAAAGGGCCTATAATGCATACATTTCATATCTTTCACATCCTTTTAGCTTTATTTCGATCAAACGTATTAGGTATGAAATGCGTATTCGATTTTTCAACCATACGTCGATCAAGAGTGTGAGGTCTAAACTGCATACTCGACTTTTTCAACTTTATATAGATCAAATGTATTAGATATAAAATGTATATTCGATTTATTCAACTGTTAGTCAACCAAAACTAGGAGATGAAAAAATGCATACTCGATTTTGTTTTCAATTGTAAGACAGTTTAAAAAAAAGAAATCTGAAATGCATACATAATTCTTTCAGCTTTATGTCCGTCAAACAAAAAAAAATCTAAAAGGCATATTCAATTTTTTTTCAACTATAAAATGTTTAAAGTGAAGGACTCAAAAATGATACTCGAATCGTTTAAGTACCCATTGTTGATGAGCAGAAAAAATATCATTTTGAGTAAATATGCAAGAAATGTTAGGTGAAAACACTAGTGGTGGTTTCATTTCTTTCTACATATCACCTACAAAATTCTACAGTTTGTGTTTGCATAAATTATTACAAAATAATCCACGTTAAAAGCAAAATTCAATTATTGTTTGCGCAATTTTTTAAAACTATACGTCATTATTTAATTTTTTCTTAATAAATCTACAGAATCTCGTAGATTGAAAGTTCTTTAAAATCCTAAAGAACGAAAAGCAACACTTTTCTGAACAAAAATATATTAAGCACTCCACTGAAGAGCTATCAAGTGAATTAAAATATATTTTATTTAAAAGTATAAAAAGCATTTTGAAGTACGTTGCTATTCAAATATCACGCTTAAAATTCAATAAACATTTCTTAGATAACTATCTTTTCATTTTTTTATATTGACAAATAAACAGCAACGGCATATAAATGAGCTGTAAAGCAATATTTAATTACATGCTTTACCTTTATTACAAATGCCACAAAGTCCAAAAAGATAAAGCAATAAATTAATGACGAAATTTAAACAAAAACGATCGTGTATTCCTTTAAAATAATAAAAACACCAGATTTTGATTAAATCTCAAATTGCAATTAATTACATACCAACTTTAAATAGTTTCATTAATGAAAGAGTATTTTTTGTTATTTATATAATTGCAGAAAAATCTTCTGAAAATTTAAGAGCAGCTTTTTCATTTGATGCGGTGTCAATGAACCTTTAGGAATTCACATTTCTATTTTTCGTTTAATTCGAAGCAGAAAATTGTTATTTATCTGTCAGCTTCACGGTTGTGTTTTCTTTGTCCCATTTCCTGAAACGCGCTGAGAATTTTTAAAGATAATCATTCTACAGTCTTTATAAATTTCATTATTATTTTTTTCTTTTCTTTAATGCATTCTTTCTCGGATAAACGGAGATTTTTAATGACATGTCGAGAAATTCAAATGTCGTAGAAATGTTTTATTTCTAGAATAAATAAATATTCAACTTTAATTGAGATTTGGATTTATCTAAACTGTCACACTTAATCGTTTGAAAAATATTATTTCATTTCTATTAGTTTGTTTTGTAGACATCTAGATAGAATTAGAATGTTATCGAAACATTGGTCCAATTAATCTTAAAAATTTACACATTATTTAGAATATGCACTATTTTTAGATAATTTAATTGAAAATTTGCGATATTGTTACAAATATGTAGTGCTGCTTTCCAATATGATTAGTTGAATCACTGGAAATTCCGTTTTACAATCAGCTAGCTCTGTAGTTAATAAACTCAGCAGTGCCTGAATTAGATGTACTGATTTAGGAATAATTCATACACATTTTAATGCTACACAATGCAATTTTTTTTATTTAAATTTAATTTGAAAAAAAAATTATTAATCGAATTTCAGTATTTTAATACTGATTCAAATTAATCTTATTTTCTTAGTTCAGAAACTAGATAATATATCGCTCTGATACTGGATAATTCACATAAGATAAAGATGCACAAATTATTGAATAAATCATTTAATAAAGAATCTTAAATTAGAAGGTTTTGCTTTCTAACGATCAATTGTTTTTGATTTTTAAAATTTTTAGCATTTAACTGGTCATTGTTTTTTGTTTCAAACTATTTTATTCAAAAATATAATTATTTTCAAAAATGTATCCCGCCTATATTCATACGTCTCAAATAATTTTTATACGAATTTTTTGCAGGAATTCAACACGTACCAACACTTTTTATCTATCGGTGGAAAAGTATACATTTTTTCTTTATCTTTATGAATCGAATCTTTATGTATCTTTCGTGCATTTCGAATATTTCGTTTACATATTTATACAAAAGGCTACTGCATTAAGACTAGCATTTTTATTGTGTTGGTTTTATGAACTTTTAAAGATTTACTTTAATATCATGATCATCTTGGGAAGCATTCGAAGTTATGTATATATATATATGATAATTAACGGTGGACTCTTATAAGATGCGTAATTTTCATCTGTGTTCAAATGAAAAAAGAAACATTTTCAGAATCTTTTTAAAAATCTTCAATAGGATTTACTATGAGACCCTTAAGAAAGATATATAGTCGCATGTGAGGATCATCATAAAATGATTTTTCTTAATAAATAAATCAGTATATATATCTGTCCACTTCATCTTTAATTTTGATTGGAGTTAACCCTTTCTAAGGCCGTAGGAATTATGCTTCCCACCAAATTTATCAATCTTTGTATGAAATTATGTAGGTTGGCATAAGTGCTGACAAATGTTTTTAGACAGACAGAAATTTAGATGCTTCAGTTCTTTATCTCACACAAAATGATTTGTCTTGATTTGTTACTTAATTATTAATTAACCAAAGTAATTAATTAATCAAATTAAATTTATTTAATAAGCTAAATGAATCCCTTTTCTTATTCTGATTTCAAGCCTCAAAATATTTTAACATAATATGAGTAGAAAAAATGGCCCTTTAAAGGGTTAAAAAATATCTCTGCCCTAATAACTTTTGTTATTATCGGATTCAAAATCCTAACTAATGTTCTAGCATCTGAGATAGGTTATTTTTGACTGGAAAAAAGAAAAAATTTGAAAAAACTTCAATTAGAATCTTCTAAAAATCATCAATAGAATTTACTATGAGACCCTTAAGAAACATATATAGTCCCATGTACCGCGCATCAGAAAACGATTTTTTTCCCTTAAGTAAAATAGATAAATCAATATATATAATTGCCCACTTTTATCTTTAACTCTGATCGAAGTGAAAATTATTCTTGCTCTGTTTTGGCTTCATAATTAATTATTCTTGCTCTGTTTTGGCTTCATATTTATCGGATGCCAAATATTAATTTCTGCTCTGGCGTCTAGCAACTGAGGATGAATTTTTTTTAACCTTTTGACTAAATTATCGATGTTTAAATGAATCTACACATGAATAAATTACAATTTTTGGTTATTTATTAGGATTATTTATTGTCACTCATCACGGACCAAATAGGAGATTACTGCCAACATTTTCTTTCGGCACTTTTCTTATTCCGCATTCGGTCTTCTATTTGTTTCTGTTTGTGGATCATTATCTGCTCCATTCCGGTTTTAATGATTTTTTTTTTATTTGAGTTCTCAAGAACATTATAGATATTGAAGTCATATCACTAAATCTCCGACCCTCCCGAAGGCACACGGATAATAAATACTGAATAACCGGACCGCCGCAACAGCAACGCTGGCGGTAACTGAGGGCCATCACCAGCCACGGTACAACCCTTCAGTAGGGAAGTACGATGGGAGGAGCCAGACCCTCCACCTGTACCCTCTAGGGAGGCGAGATCCAACCACCATGCCGAAAGCATCTCATTCTCATTTTGAGGTGTCCCCCCGGGGGGGGGGGATTTATGGATATAGAAGATGCCATGGAAATAAAATTATATATTTATGTCTCTATATACTTATATATAAAGTACTGAAAATACCCTTTTTTTATTTCTTAAGCACTCTGTTAATATGAATGATAATTTCTATTATAACTTTCCTTAGTTCATTTGTGCTAATCGGATCTGTAATATTATAGGCAGGATAATAACACATTTGGATGGGCGCGTCTGCTGTCTAAGAAAATATATTAATAATTATCAAACATATAGCACTTTTAAGGCATATAGCATTTAATAAAAATAACTGTAATCTACAAAAAAATTATGATACACTTTGAAATGAAAGTATGAAGTTTATACTTAAATTTTAAATTAAAATTCGAAACATTTATAATTTTTACTGGAAGGATTTAGAATGAGTTTTGTTGTTACTTTATTTCGGCTATCTATTTGTAGTCTGCCCTCAGGAAGAATAAAAGAACGATCAACTCTAATAATAGTTGGCTTACCTATAATAAGAACAAGAAATGGCGACATTTATGATGTCGACGTCGAGCAAATAGGATTCCCAATGGATTCCTCTTAATAACGTCTTGTTATTGTTAGTAGCAGAAAAACAAGCAATGGAGGAGTAGTTTTATGGCTGCTATCATCAGGCATGGGCAAATGCCTTTTTTTATTCATCCTGAAAGAAGCAATTAAAACAAATTTCCGGAAGTTGTGGTTTGGAGGAAAAATATCTGAAGAATTGCATGTGTCATTTAGAAAAGGACTGTCTGGAATGATTAATTCCCAAGAAGTATGTTGATCAAGAAAATAGCCATTACTGATTTATTTTTGTATGTTTTATAAACTTATCAGAAAAAGAAAAGATTAAAGATGCAATTAACATTATACATAGTAAGTTATTTTAAAGCTAATTTTAGTATTAAGGAAATAAATCTGATTTGACACGAATATGAAATATTTGGTTTCACATTGCTTTTTTTTTTTTTTTTTTTTTTTTTGCAGAATAAGAGGATAAATCTCAAATGTTATGAATCATTTCTGTAAAGCACTGGTTCCGATATTTCAAAATTCAACTCTTGATTCTCTAATGATTTTAAATAAATCTTAACTTCAATTCTTGTTATCATATGAGAAAAAAATTGTGTTTTGATTTGGGATTTTTGAAGCGCCGAAATGCACGGGCGGAAAATTGGAGATTTATCGCTTTTCAGGCATTGATTTTTTGCTTTCAGAGTTATTCGAAAATGATAAAGAAGGTTGTCAGATTTCACGATTTATCGCCAAAATAGTTACAACTTGGCGAGAATGTTCGCAATGTACCCGATTCTTCTGCTCGGCCAATAAATGGCAGGATTTAAAGAAGTCATCACGAAAAAGCGAGCTATCGAAAGTTAGACACATATGTTTAATTTTCATTTCTTTTTTTATCTGACAAAAAATGTTTTGGAGTTGAAACGATTTTGAGATTTAAAAAAAAACATCGTTTTCTATATATTGACGATGCGTAATCTGAGAATTGTTCCAAAAATTGGTTTTTCATGAAAAAAATTCTGGCCTTGAGATTAAAATATTTAGAACTCGATTGATTTTGTGATAGTCAAAAACCATCGCTTTTCTAAATGTTGGTGATTGTGAAATATGTATCATATGAGAACACGCTGTGTTTCTGTCGGACTGATATCATGTGACTTAAAAAATAATATTCTCACATGATAACTTGAAACTTACGATACAAGATTTTATTATTATTATTATTGGAATATAAAAAAAAATCTTCTAAGAGAAATTTTAAAGTTATGGAACTCTTCTAAATGAAATTTCATAGTATTTGATTCAAACAAATTTTATTAATTCATTGTTGATTTCAAAAGAATTATTTATAATATTATTTAATTGGCAGGCATTTAATGAGAAACTTAATAATTCTCTCATACTTTAACCCATGATCTTTAAATTCAACAAAAAAATGTTTTAATGTTCAGGACAATTATTAAATTATATCTCAAATTTTGTCGCGATTGTATTACATTTAAACGATAATTTTACTGTGGCAACAAACATTTCATCATTTGCATAGTTCAAAAAAAATTTCATTAGATTCTAATTGATTCTGATATTTCACAATTCATCTCTTTACACACTAAGGTTATCTTAATTCAGTTCCGTATGACATCTGTAACATTTAAATTTCATCTGTTGAAACTATTCCATATGGCATCAGCAACATTTTAATCAAACATTATAAATTTCGAAAATATAATTAGAATTAATCGGTCATTATTTAATGAGATCCTACACATCTATCTCAGAGTTTAAACTCATAATCTTTGCTTTCAAATACAACAACAAAACGAATCATTATTTGCATTTATCTCAATTTTGACAGGATTTGTTTAAAGTGAAATAATAAATTTACTGACGCAACAAGCGTTATGAAAGGTAAAGTGAATTCTAATCATCAAAAATCCACTTTGATATGACACCGTATTGGAAACAAATGGATAAAAAAAAAAGTTATTTCTTTAGTTTCATAACTCATTAGCTGGTCTGTCGGATACATCAACAAAAAAATTCCGTCATTTTTTTTTTCCTTCTTTATTATTACTTTTCGTTGCTATAGAGACGTTTCATTAGATGAAGCGTCTCACACATACAATCAAAAGTGCACATTTGTCATTCAGGAGTGCCGAAAGCAAAGATACAGCGAGACATTCAGTTTGAATAAATTTGTCACAAGTAAAATAAATGGTTGAGACCTTGATTCGAAATGAATCATACAAACTGAGATTGCGTTTTTGATTTATTCATCGTTTCAATGAAAAACTGTTTTATTCATTTCTTTGAATCTATTGGTTTCGATAGATTACATTTTTTTTCTTCCTTTTATTCATTCAAATAAAAACAAAGATGTTCTCTTTTATTGTGATAGGATGAATTTTATTATAGATATGCTCACTTTTTTTCTTATTTTATTATCGATACGTTCACATTTTCTTTGTGTGTATTATATATCTTCTTATGTGTAGTACCATGCGGATAAATAGAATTATAAATTAATCTATGCATGTTGCTGGTAAATTAATTTAATTGAATTTTTTTTATCGTCAGTGATAGTTAAAGTTAACAATACAAAGATTATACTTTGTGTAATATAATTTTCACTCTTGTAATGCTGCTATTGTAATCTAGCTTAATCTGTCCTTCAGTTTTGTCATCAATATTTTTCAAAGCAAAAAGAGAAGAAATATTTCTAGTAACCTTATTGTTAATTTGTTTGCCAATATCTTGAGTGATTAAATTGAACTTTTGCTATTTTGGCGATTTATCATTATTGGCATATTTGGCGTCATG